>NC_069503.1:1158021496-1158135418 GCF_027579735.1 Bombina bombina | reverse complement strand
CATCACACTCACATGACACAAACACACAGACAGGATATCCGCTGCACACACTGTGCATCACACTCACATGACACAAACACACAGACAGGATATCCGCTACACACACTGCACATCACACTCACATGACACAAACACACAGACAGGATATCCGCTGCACACACTGCGCATCACACTCACATGACACAAACACACAGACAGGATATCTGCTGCACACACTGCACATCACACTCACATGACACAAACACACAGACAGGATATCTGCTGCACACACTGCACATCACACACACATGACACAAACACAGACAGGATATCTGCTGCACACACTGCGCATCACACAGACAGGATATCTGCTGCACACAATGCGCATCACACTCACATGGCACAAACACACAGACAGGATATCTGCTGCACACAATGCGCATCACACTCATATGACACAAACACACAGACAGGATATCTGCTGCACACTCTGCGCATCACACTCACATGACACAAACACACAGACAGGATATCTGCTGCACACTGCGCATCACACTCACATGACACAAACACACAGACAGGATATCTGCTGCACACTCTGCGCATCACACTCACATGACACAAACACACAGACAGGATATCTGCTGCACACACTGCACATCACACTCACATGACACAAACACACAGACAGGACATCTGCTGCACACACTGCGCATCACACTCACATGACACAAACACACAGACAGGATATCTGCTGCACACACTGCGCATCACACTCACATGACACAAACACACAGACAGGATATCTGTTGCACACACTGCACATCACACTCACATGACACAAACACACAGACAGGATATCTGTTGCACACACTGCACATCACACTCACATAACACAAACACACAGACAGGATATCTGTTGCACACACTGCGCATCACACTCACATGACACAAACACACAGGATATCTGCTACACACACTGCACATCACACTCACATGACACAAACAGGATATCTGCTGCACACACTGCACATCACACTCACATGACACAAACACACAGACAGGATATCTGTTGCACACACTGCGCATCACACTCACATGACACAAACACACAGACAGGATATCTGCTGCACACACTGCGCATCACACTCACATGACACAAACACACAGACAGGATATCTGTTGCACACACTGCGCATCACACTCACATGACACAAACACACAGACAGGATATCTGTTGCACACACTGCGCATCACACTCACATGACACAAACACACAGACAGGATATCTGCTGCACACACTGCGATAAATTAATTTCTTTCATATTAGCAAGAGTCCATGAGCTAGTGACGTATGGGATATACATTCCTACCAGGAGGGGCAAAGTTTCCCAAACCTCCAAATGCCTATAAATACACCCCTCACCACACCCACAATTCAGTTTAACGAATAGCCAAGAAGTGGGGTGATAAGAAAGGAGTGAAAGCATCAAAAATAAGGAATTGGAATAATTGTGCTTTATACAAAAAAATCATAACCACCACAAAAAGGGTGGGCCTCATGGACTCTTGCTAATATGAAAGAAATGAATTTATCAGGTAAGTTCTTACATAAATTATGTTTTCTTTCATGTAATTAGCAAGAGTCCATGAGCTAGTGACGTATGGGATAGCAGATACCCAAGATGTGGAACTAGAGAGGGAGGGATAAATAAAGACAGCCAATTCCGCTGAAAAAATAATCCACAACCCAAATCAAAAAGTTTTAATCTTATAAAGAAAAAAACTGAAATCATAAGCAGAAGAATCAAACTGAAACAGCTGCCTGAAGTACTTTTCTACCAAAAACTGCTTCAGAAAAAGAAAACACATCAAAATGGTAGAATTTAGTAAAAATAAGCAAAGAAGACCAAATTGCTGCTTTGCAAATCTGATCAACAGAAGCTTCATTCCTAAAAGCCCAGGAAGTAGAAACTGACCTAGTAGAATGAGCCGTAATCCTCTGAGGCAGGGTTTTACCCGATTCCACATAAGCATGATGAATCAAAGATTTAAACCAGGACACCAAAGAAAAAGCAGAAGCCTTCTGACCTTTCCTAGAACCAGAAAAGATAACAAATAGACTAGAAGTCATTCCGAAATCTTTAGAAATTTAACATAATATTTCAAAACTCTAACTACATCCAAAGAATGCAAAGACCTTTCTAGAAAATTCTTAGGATTTGGACACAATGAAGGGACAAAAATTTCTCTACTAATGTCATTAGAATTCCCAACCTTAGGAAGAAATTTAAATGAAGTCCGTAACACTGCCTTATCCTGATGAAAAATCAGAAAAGGAGATTCACAAGAAAGAGCAGATAACTCAGAAACTCTTCTAGCAGAAGAGATAGCCAAAAGGAACAATACTTTCCAAGAAAGTAATTTAATGTCCAGAGAATGCATAGGCTCAAACAGAGGAGCCTGTAAAGCCCTCAGCACCAAATTGAGACTCCAAGGAGGAGAGATTGACTTAATGACAGGCTTGATACGAACCAAAGCCTGTACAAAACAATAAATATCAGGATGATTAGCAATCTTTCTGTGAAAAAGAACAGAAAGAGCAGAGATTTGTCCTTTCAAGGAACTTGCAGACAAACCCTTATCCAAACCATCTTGAAGAAATTGTAAAATTCTAGGAATTCTAAAAGAATGCCAAGAGAATTTATGTGAAGAACACCAAGAAATGTAAATCTTCCAGACTCGGTAATAGATCTTCCTAGACACAAATTTACGAGCCTGCAACATAGTATTAATTACTGAGTCAGAAAAACCTCTATGACTAAGAATTAAGCGTTCAATATCCATACCTTCAAATTTAATGATTTGAGATCCTGATGGAAAAATGGGCCTTGAGACAGAAAGTCTGGCCTTAACGGAAGTATCCAAGGCTGGCAACTGGCCATCCGAACGAGATCCGCATACCAAAACCTGTGAGGCCATGCTGGAGCTACCAGCAGTACAAATGACCGCTCCATTAGGATTTTGGAAATCACTTTTGGAAGAAGAACTAGAGGCGGAAAAATATAAGCAGGATGATAATTCCAAGGAAGCGACAACCCATCCACTGCTTCCGCCTGAGGATCCCTGGATCTGGACAGATACCTGGGAAGTTTCTTGTTTAGATGAGAGGCCATCATATCTATTTCTGGAAGTCCCCAGATTTGAACAATGTGAAGAAATACCTCTGGATGAAGAGACCATTCGCCCTGATGTAACATCTGTCGACTGAGATAATCCGCTTCCCAATTGTCTATACCTGGGATATGAACCACAGAAATTAGACAGGAGCTGGATTCCGCCCATACAAGTATCCGAGATACTTCTTTCATAGCCTGAGGACTGTGAGTCCCCCCTTGATGATTGACATACGCCACGGTTGTAACATTGTCTGTCTGAAAACAAATAAACAATTCTCTCTTCAGAAGAGGCCAGAACTGAAGAGCTCTGAAAATCGCACGGAGTTCCAAAATGTTGAGTGGTAATCTCGCCTCCTGAGATTTCCAAACCCCTTGTGCTGACAGAGATCCTCAGACAGCCTCCCAACCTGAAAGACTCGCATCTGTAAAGATCATGGTCTAGGTTGAAAGAACCGAAGAGACTCGTAGAACTAAATGATGATGAACTTAACCACCGATCAAAGATAGTTAAACATTAGGATTCAAAGATATAAAAAGTGATATCCTAGAATCCCTGCACCATTATTCAGCATAAAAAAACTGGAAAGGTTTCCTATGAAAATGAGCAAAGGGAATCAAATCCAATGCTGCAGCCATGAGACCTAAAACTTCCATGCATATATAGCAACTGAAGGAAATAATAGAGACTGAAGATTCCGACAAACGGAACCCAATAAATTGTCACTTGTCTGTTAGAGACAAAGATATTGACACTATCTATCTGGAAACCTAAAAAAAAAGGTGACCCTTGTGTGAAAGGAATCAAGGAGCTTTTGATAAAAAAATCCTCTAACCATGACTTGAAGAAACAACAAAGTTAAATCGTATGAGATTCCGCAGAACGAAAAGACTGAGCCAGTACCACGAGACCATCCAAATAAGGAGCACTGAGAACCTTGAAAAGATTCTTAGAACTGTCGCTAGACCAGAAGGAAAAGCAACAAATTGGTAATGCTTGTCAAAAAAAGAGAATCTCAGAAAATAAAAATAATCTGAAATGAAAACAGAAGACATGCATCTATTGTATCTATTGTAAACAAATAATGCATCACTGACCAAAAAAGGCAAAATAGACCATATAAACACCATTCTAAAAGATGGTATACTTATATGACAATTCAAAAAGATTTTCTATCTTTAGAACAATGTTTAGTCTTGAATAAAACCCCAAAACCCATTTCCTAAAAATGGAACTGGAATAAATACCCCAGAAAACTCCAGGTCTGAGCAGCGCTTGAGCCCCAACGGGTGACCAGCCGCGCTTCACCAATACCCAAAATATATAGGTCTAAAACACACTTAAGGAAAGTGTTAGCCTTACTGGAATAGCTGGAATATAATAGAGAAAAAAAGACTTCTCACAGACGGTTTTACTCTGAATCTTATTCTGTACCCAAAATCTAAGAAATTTGGACCGAATAGAACCAAACAAATTTCAAAAAAGTCTTAACCTGCCCCTTACCAGCCAAGCTGGAATACGGCACATACATGCAAATTTAGGGAGCTGACTTTGAACTGAAAAAAACTTAAAATGTTAGCTAGTCTTTAAAAAAGAACTAGTTACCTCAATATCCAAAATAATCAACACCTTTTCAACAAAGAACAAATGTACTCTAATAAAAATAAAAAAGTAGATTTGTTAGTGTCAATATCTGATGAAGAAAATTCTGAATGAGAAAAAACACCATCAGAGAAGGATAATTCAGTATGTTGTTGGTCATTTGAAACTTCATCAACTAAAAAAGAAGTTTGAAAAAGACCTAAAAATTTTATTAGAAGGCACGATGTCAGACAAAGCCTTTAACATAGAATCAGAAAAATATTCTTATAAATGTCTAAGTATATCTTGTACATAAGATGTAAAAAGAATAGCAATATATGAAGCATAAATACTAATAGATTCTGCATGTAAAAGTTTATCATGATAACTTATTACAAACCATAGCTAAAGATAAACATTCATAACATTAAAATAAATGAACTTAGCTTTGGTAGGACTGATCTCAGTCAACAGGAATCCCTCAGCATTTCTTGATACAGGAACAGTGTTTGAAATATCTTGCAATATGTAATAGAAAAAAACAACATATAAAGCAAAATTATCAAATTCCTTAAATGACAGTTTCAGGAACGGGAGAAAAATGCAAAACAAACAAGCCTCTAGCAACCAGAAGCAGCAAAAATATGAGACTTAAATAATGTGAGAAAAAGTGGAACAAAAGACACGCCCACATTTTTGGCGCCAAGTATGACGCCCACATTATTGGCGCCAAGTATAACGCCCATATCTTTTGGCGCCAAGTATGACGCCACATCCTCTGACGCCGAAACCGACGCCCACATTTTTTTGCGCAAAAAAACGTCTGAATACACATGCGTCAAAAAAATGACGTAACTACGAACAACTTCCGGCGTCAACAATGGCGCCGGAAATGACCAAATGTTGCGCCAAAAAAGTTTGCGCCAAAAATGACGCAATAAAATGAAGCATTTTCTGCCCCCGCGAGCCTAACAGCCCGCAGGGAAAAATAGTCAATTGAAAATTTTTCAAGGTAAGAAAAAATATTTATTAATGAAACTGACAGTCTGAATGAAGGAATACTGATTATCCTGAATCATGGCAAATATAAGTTTAAACACATATATTTAGAACTTTACATATAAAGTGCCCAACCATAGCTTAGAGTGCAACAAAAAATAAGACTTACTTACCCCAGGACACTCATCTACATATAGTAGATAGCCAAACCAGTACTGAAACGAGAATCAGTAGAGGTAATGGTATATAAGAGTATATCGTCGATCTGAAAAGGGAGGTAAGAGAAGAAATCTCTACGACCGATAACAGAGAACCTATGAAATAGATCCCGTAGAAGGAGATCATTGAATTCAAATAGGCAATACTCTCTTCACATCCCTCTGACATTCACTGCACTCTGAGAGGAAAACCGGGCTCCAGCCTGCTGTGAAGCGCATATCAACATAGAATCTAGCACAAACTTACTTCACCACCTCCATGGGAGGCAAAGTTTATAAAACTGAATTGTGGGTGTGGTGAGGGGTGTATTTATAGGCATTTTGAGGTTTGGGAAACTTTGCCCCTCCTGGTAGGAATGTATATCCCATACGTCACTAGCTCATGGACTCTTGCTAATTACATGAAAGAAATCTGCTACACACACTGCGCATCACACTCACATAACACAAACACACAGACAGGATATCTGCTGCACACACTGCACATCACACTCACATGACACAAACACACAGACAGGATATCTGCTGCACACACTGCGCATCCCACTCACATGACACAAACACACAGACAGGATATCTGCTGCACACTGCGCATCACACTCACATGACACAAACACACAGACAGGATATACGCTGCACACATTGCACATCACACTCACATGACACAAACACACAGACAGGATATCCGCTACACACACTGCACATCACACTCACATGACACAAACACACAGACAGGATATCTGCTACACACACTGCGCATCACACTCACATGTCACAAACACACAGACAGGATATCCGCTGCACACACTGCACATCACACTCACATGACACAAACACACAGACAGGATATCTGCTGCACACACTGCGCATCACACTCACATGACACACACAAACAGACAGGATATCCACTGCATACACTGCGCATCACACTCACATGACACAAACACACAGACAGGATATCTGCTGCACACTGCGCATCACACTCACATGACACAAACACACAGACAGGATATCTGCTACACACACTGCACATCACACACACATGACACAAACACAGACAGGATATCTGCTGCACACACTGCGCATCACACAGACAGGATATCTGCTGCACACTCTGCGCATCACACTCACATGACACAAACACACAGACAGGATATCTGCTGCACACTCTGCGCATCACACTCACATGACACAAACACACAGACAGGATATCCGCTGCACATAATGAGCATCACACTCACATGACACAAACACACAGGATATCTGCTGCACACACTGCACATCACACTCACATGACACAAACACACAGACAGGATATCTGCTGCACACACTGCACATCACACTCACATGACACAAACACACAGACAGGATATCCGCTGCACATAATGAGCATCACACTCACATGACACAAACACACAGGATATCTGCTACACACACTGCACATCACACTCACATGACACAAACAGGATATCTGCTGCACACACTGCGCATCACACTCACATGACACAAACACACAGACAGGATATCTGCTGCACACACTGCACATCACACTCACATGACACAAACACACAGACAGGATATCTGCTGCACACTGTGCATCACACTCACATGACACAAACACACAGACAGGATATCCACTGCACACACTGCGCATCACACTCACATGACGCAAACACACAGACAGGATATCTGCTGCACACTCTGCGCATCACACAGACAGGATATCTGCTGCACACTCTGCGCATCACACTCACATGACACAAACACACAGACAGGCTATCTGCTGTACACACTGCACATCACACTCACATGACACAAACACACAAACAGGATATCCGCTGAACACACTGTGCATCACACTCACATCACACAAACACACAGGATAACATAATTTATGTAAGAATTTACCTGATAAATTCATTTCTTTCATATTGGCAAGAGTCCATGAGCTAGTGACGTATGGGATAGCAAATACCCAATATGTGGAACTCCACGCAAGAGTCACTAGAGAGGGAGGGATAAAAAATAAAGACAGCCAAAATTAATCCACAACCCAAATCAAAAGTTTTAATCTTTATAATGAAAAAAACTGAAATTATAAACAGAAGAATCAAACTGAAACAGCTGCCTGAAGTACTTTTCTACCAAAAACTGCTTCTGAAGAAAAGAAAACATCAAAATGGTAGAATTTAGTAAAAGTATGCAAAGAAGACCAAATTGCTGCTTTGCAAATCTGATCAACAGAAGCTTCATTCTTAAAAGCCTAGGAAGTGGAAACTAACCTATTAGAATGATCCGTAATCCTCTGAGGCGGGGAATTACCCGACTCCAAATAGGCATGATGAATCAAAAGCTTTAACCAAGATGCCAAAGAAACGGCAGAAGCCTTCTGACCTTTCCTAGAACCAGAAAAGATAACAAATAGAGTAGAAGTCTTTCTGAAAACTTAGTAGCTTCAACAAAAAATTTCAAAGCTCTTACCACAACCAAAGAATGTAAAGATCTCTCCAGAGAATTCTTAGGATTAGGACACAAAGAAGGGACAGCAATTTCTTTACTAATGTTGATGGAGTTCACAACTTTAGGTAAAAAATTAAACGAAGTCCACAAAACCGCCTTATCCTGATGAAAAATCAGAAAAGGAGACTCACAAGAAAGAGCAGATAACTCAGAAACTCTTCTAGCAGAAGAGATAGCCAAAAGGAAAAAGTAGTTTAATGTCCAAAGAATGCCTAGGCTCAAATGGAGGAGCCTGTAAAGCCTTCAGAACCAAATTAAGACTCCAAGGAGGAGAAATTGATTTAATGACAGGCTTAATACGAACTAAAGCCTGTACAAAACAATGAATATCAGGAAGTATAGCAATCTTTCTGTGAAATAAAACAGAAAGAGCAGAGATTTGTCCCTTCAAGGAACTTGCAGACAAACCCTTATCCAAACCATCCTGAAGAAACTGTAAAATTCTAGGAATTCTAAAAGAATGCCAAAAGAATTTATGAGAAGAACACCATGAAATGTAAGTCTTCCAAACTCGATAATAAATCTTTCAAGAGACAGATTTACAAGCTTATAACATAGTATTAATCACTGAGTCAGCGAAACCTCTATGACTTAGCACTAAGCGATCAATTCCCATACCTTCAAATTTAATGATTTGAAAATCTGATGGAAAAAACGGACTTTGAGACAGTAGGTCTGGCCTTAACAGAAGTGGCCAAGTTTGGCAGCTGGACATCCGAACAAGACTTGCATACCAAAACCTGTGAGGCCATGCTAGAGCTACCAGCAACACAAACGATTGTTCCATGATGATTCTGAAGATCACTCTTAGAAGAAGAACGAGAAGCGGTAAAATATAAGCAGGTTGATAACACCAAGGAAGTGTATGCGCACCCACTGCTTCCTCCTGAAAATCCCTGAACCTGGACAGGTATCTGGGAAGTATCTTGTTTAGATGAGAGGCCATCAGATCTATCTGTAGAAGATCCCATATCTGAACAATTTGAGAAAACACATCTGGATGGAGGAACCACTCCCCAGGATGTAAAGTCTGACGGCTGAGATAATCCGCCTCCCAATGTCTATACCTGGGAAATGCACCACAGAAATTAGACAGGAGCTGGATTCCGCCCAAGCAAGTATCCGCTATACTTCTTCATAGCATGTGGACTGTGAGTCCCACCCTGCTGATTGACAAATGCCACTGTATGTGATATTGTCTGTTTGAAAATAAATGAACAGTTCTCTCTTCAACAGAGGCCAAAACTGAAGAGCTCTGAGAATTGCACGGAGTTCTAAAATATTGATTGGTAATCTCGCCTCTTGAGATTTCCAAACCCCTTGTGCTGTCAGAGATCCCCAAACAGCTCCCCAACCTGAAATACTTGCATCTGTAGAGATCATAGCCCAGGTTAGCCAAACAAAGAAGCCCCTTGAACTAAACGCTGGTGATTTACCACCACTTCAGAGAGTATCAAACATTGGGATTTAAGGATATTAATTGCGATATCTTTGTATAATCCCTGCACCATGGATTCAGCAAACAAAGCTGGAGAGGTCTCATGTGAGAACGAGCAAAGGGAATCGCGTCCAATGCTGCAGTCATGAAACCTAAATTTTCCATGCACATAACCACTGAAGGGAATGACTGAGACTGAAGGTGCCGACAGGCTGCAACCACTTTCAAACATCTCTTGTGCGTTAGAGACAGAGTCATGGACACTGAATCTATCTGGAAACCTAAGAAGGTGACCCTTGTCTTAGGAATCAAGAAACATTTTGGAAAATTGATCCTCCAACCATGTTTCCTAAGAAACAACACTAGTTGATTAGTGTGAGATTCTGCAGAACGGAAAGACTGAGCAAGTACCAAGATATCGTCCAAATAAGGAAACACCGCAATACCCTGCTCTCTGGTTTCCATAAAGCAGGGCACCAAGAACCTTTAAAAAAGATTCTTTGAGAGGTTGCTAGACCAAATGGAAAAGTAATGAATTGGTAATGCTTATCTAGAAAAGAGAATCTCAGGAACTGATAATGATCTGAATGAATCGGAATATGAAGGTATACATCCTGCAATCCATTGTGGACCTAAAATGTCCTTGCTGAGTAAAAGGCAGAACAGTCCTTAAAGTCACCATTTGAAAATTGGTACTCTTACATAACGATTCAAAATTTTCAGATCCAGAATTGGTCTGAAAGAAATTTCCTTCTGAAACTCCAGGTCTGAAATACACTTCAGGAAAGCCTGAGCTTTAACTGGATTGCGTTAGAGAAAAAAATCTTCTCACAGGAGGATTTACTCAGAATCCTATTCGAAACCCCTGAGAGACAATACTCTGAAACCATTAATTTTGGACCGAATATATCCAAAACATTCTTGAAAAAAACCTTAATCTGCCCCCTACCAGCTGAGCTGGAATGAGAGTCGCACCTTCATGTGGACTTAGGGCTGGCTTCTGGTTTCTTAAATGGGTTGGATTTATTCCATTTAATGAAGGTTTCCATAGGGAAGGAACAGGTTTTTGTTCCTTATTTGACAAAAAGAACGAAAACGATTTAGAAGTTCTATATTTACCCTTAGGTCTCTTTTTACCTTGGAAAGAAAGAGATAGCAATCTAGACTTAAAAAGTCATATCAGCATTCCAAGATTTAAGCCTCAAAACTCTTGTAGCTAAAAAACATAATTTATGTAGGAACTTACCTGATAAATTCATTTCTTTCATATTAGCAAGAGTCCATGAGCTAGTGACGTATGGGATATACATTCCTACCAGGAGGGGCAAAGTTTCCCAAACCTCAAAATGCCTACAAATACACCCCTCACCACACCCACAAATCAGTTTAACGAATAGCCAAGAAGTGGGGTGATAAGAAAAAAGTGCGAAGCATAAATATAAGGAATTGGAATAATTGTGCTTTATACAAAAAAATCATAACCACCACAAAAAAGGGTGGGCCTCATGGACTCTTGCTAATATGAAAGAAATTAATTTATCAGGTAAGTTCTTACATAAATTATGTTTTCTTTCATGTAATTAGCAAGAGTCCATGAGCTAGTGACGTATGGGATAATGACTACCCAAGATGTGGATCTTCCATGCAAGAGTCACTAGAGAGGGAGGGATAAAATAAAGACAGCCAATTCCGCTGAAAAAAATCCACACCCAAAAATAAAGTTTAAATCTTATAAAGAAAAAAACTGAAAATATAAGCAGAAGATTCAAACTGAAACAGCTGCCTGAAGTACTTTTCTACCAAAAACAGCTTCAGAAGAAGAAAACACATCAAAATGGTAGAATTTAGTAAAAGTATGCAAAGAAGACCAAGTTGCTGCTTTGCAAATCTGATCAACCGAAGCTTCATTCCTAAACGCCCAGGAAGTAGAAACTGACCTAGTAGAATGAGCTGTAATCCTTTGAGGCTGAGTTTTACCTGACTCGACATAAGCATGATGAATTAAAGATTTCAACCAAGATGCCAAAGAAATGGCAGAGGCCTTCTGACCTTTCCTAGAACCGGAAAAGATAACAAATAGACTAGAAGTCTTTCTGAAATTCTTAGTAGCTTCAACATAATATTTCAAAGCTCTAACTACATCCAAAGAATGCAATGATTTCTCCTTAGAATTCTTAGGATTAGGACATAATGAAGGAACCACAATTTCTCTACTAATGTTGTTAGAATTCACAACCTTAGGTAAAAATTTAAAAGAAGTTCGCAACACCGCCTTATCCTGGTGAAAAATCAGAAAAGGAGACTCACAAGAAAGAGCAGATAATTCAGAAACTCTTCTGGCAGAAGAGATGGCCAAAAGGAACAAAACTTTCCAAGAAAGTAATTTAATGTCCAATGAATGCATAGGTTCAAACGGAGGAGCTTGAAGAGCCCCCAGAACCAAATTCAAACTCCAAGGAGGAGAAATTGACTTAATGACAGGTTTTATACGAACCAAAGCTTGTACAAAACAATGAATATCAGGAAGATTAGCAATCTTTCTGTGAAAAAGAACAGAAAGAGCAGAGATTTGTCCTTTCAAGGAACTTGCAGACAAACCTTTATCCAAACCATCCTGAAGAAACTGTAAAATTCTCGGAATTCTAAAAGAATACCAGGAAAAATGATGAGAAAGACACCAAGAAATATAAGTCTTTCAGACTCTATAATATATCTCCCTAGATACGGATTTACGAGCCTGTAACATAGTATTAACCACAGAGTCAGAGAAACCTCTTTGACTAAGAATCAAGCGTTCAATCTCCACACCTTTAAATTTAAGGATTTGAGATCCTGATGGAAAAAAGGACCTTGCGACAGAAGGTCTGGTCTTAACGGAAGAGTCCACGGTTGGCAAGAGGCCATCCGGACAAGATCTGCATACCAAAACCTGTGAGGCCATGCTGGAGCTACCAGCAGAACAAACGAGCATTCCTTCAGAATCTTGGAGATTACTCTTGGAAGAAGAACTAGAGGCGGAAAGATATAGGCAGGATGATACTTCCAAGGAAGTGACAATGCATCCACTGCTTCCGCTTGAGGATCCCTGGATCTGGACAGATACCTGGGAAGTTTTTTGTTTAGATGAGAGGCCATCATATCTATTTCTGGAAGTCCCCACATTTGAACAATCTGAAGAAATAGCTCTGGGTGAAGAGACCATTCGCCCGGATGTAACGTATGGCGACTGAGATAATCCGCTTCCCAATTGTCTATACCTGGGATATGAACCGCAGAAACTAGACAGGAGCTGGATTCCGCCCATACCAGAATTCGAGATACTTCTTTCATAGCCAGAGGACTGTGAGTCCCTCCTTGATGATTGATGTATGCCACAGTTGTGACATTGTCTGTCTGAAAACAAATGAACGATTCTCTCTTTAGAAGAGGCCATGACTGAAGAGCTCTGAAAATTGCACGGAGTTCCAAAATATTGATCAGTAATCTCACCTCCTGAGATTCCCAAACCCCTTGTGCTGTCAGAGACCCCCACACAGCTCCCCAACCTGTAAGACTTGCATCTGTTGAAATTACAGTCCAGGTCGGAAGAACAAAAGAAGCCCCCTGAACTAAACGATGGTGATCTGTCCACCACGTCAGAGAGTGTCGTACAATCGGTTTTAAAGATATTAATTGAGATATCTTTGTGTAATCCCTGCACCACGGGTTCAGCATACAGAGCTGAAGAGGTCGCATGTGAAAACGAGCAAAGGGGATCGCTTCCGATGCAGCAGTCATAAGACCTAGAATTTCCATGCATAAGGCTACCGAAGGGAATGATTGTGACTGAAGGTTTCGACAAGCTGATATCAATTTTAGACGCCTCTTGTCTGTCAAAGACATGGACACTGAATCTATCTGGAAACCTAAAAAGGTTACCCTTGTCTGAGGAATCAATGAACTCTTTGGTAAATTGATCCTCCAACCATGATCTTGAAGAAACAACATAAGTCGTTTCGTATGAGATTCTGCTAAATGTGAAGACTGAGCAAGTACCAAGATATCGTCCAAATAAGGAAATACCACAATACCCTGTTCTCTGATTACAGACAGAAGGGCACCGAGAACCTTTGTAAAAATTCTTGGAGCTGTTGCTAGGCCAAACGGTAGAGCCACAAACTGGTAATGCTTGTCTAGGAAAGAGAATCTCAGAAACTGAAAGTGATCTGGATGAATCGGAATATGCAGATATGCATCCTGTAAATCTATTGTAGACATATAATGCCCTTGCTGAACAAAAGGCAGGATAGTCCTTACAGTTACCATTTTGAATGTTGGTATCCTTACATAACAATTCAATATTTTTAGATCCAGAACTGGTCTGAAGGAATTCTCCTTCTTTGGTACAATGAAGAGATTTGAATAAAACCCCAGCACCTGTTTCAGAACTGGAACTGGCATAATTACTCCAGCCAACTCTAGATCTGAAACACAATTCAGAAATGCTTGAGCCTTCGCTGGGTTTACTGGGACACGGGAAAGAAAAAATCTCTTTGCAGGAGGCCTTATCTTGAAGCCAATTCTGTAACCTTCTGAAACAATGTTCTGAATCCAAAGACTGTGAACGGAATTGATCCAAATTTCTTTGAAAAAACGTAATCTGCCCCCTACCAGCTGAGCTGGAATGAGGGCCGCACCTTCATGTGGACTTAGAAGCTGGCTTTGGTTTTCTAAAAGGCTTGGATTTATTCCAGACTGAAGATGGTTTCCAAACTGATACCGCTCCTGAGGATGAAGGATCAGGCTTATGTTCCTTGTTGTGACGAAAGGAACGAAAACGATTATTAGACCTAAATTTACCTTTAGATTTTTTATCCTGTGGTAAAAAAGTTCCTTTCCCTCCAGTAACAGTTGAGATAATAGAATCCAACTGAGAACCAAATAATTTATTACCCTGGAAAGAAAGGGAAAGCAGAGTAGACTTAGAAGACATATCAGCATTCCAAGTTTTAAGCCATAAAGCTCTTCTAGCTAAAATAGCTAGAGACATATACCTGACATCAACTCTAATGATATCAAAGATGGCATCACAAATAAAATTATTAGCATGTTGAAGAAGATTAATAATGCTATGAGAATTATGATCTGTTACTTGTTGCGCTAAAGCTTCTAACCAAAAAGTTGAAGCTGCAGCAACATCCGCTAAAGATATAGCAGGTCTAAGAAGATTACCTGAACACAAGTAAGCTTTTCTTAGAAAGGATTCAATTTTCCTATCTAAAGGATCCTTAAAGGAAGTACCATCTGCCGTAGGAATAGTAGTACGCTTAGCAAGAGTAGAGACAGCCCCATCAACCTTAGGGATTTTGTCCCAAAACTCTAATCTGTCAGATGGCACAGGATATAATTGCTTAAAACGTTTAGGAGTAAATGAATTACCCAAATTATTCCATTCCCTGGAAATTACTTCAGAAATAGCATCAGGGACAGGAAAAACTTCTGGAATAACTACAGGAGATTTAAAAACCTTATCTAAACGTTTAGATTTAGTATCAAGAGGACTAGAATCCTCTATTTCTAATGCAATTAGGACTTCTTTAAGTAAAGAACGAATAAATTCCATTTTAAATAAATATGAAGATTTATCAGCATCAACCTCTGAGACAGAATCCTCTGAACCAGAAGAATCATTATCAGAATCAGAATGATGATGTTCATTTAAAAATTCATCTGAAAAATGAGAAGTTTTAAAAGACTTTTTACGTTTACTAGAAGGAGGAATAACAGACATAGCCTTCTTAATGGATTTAGAAACAAAATCTCTTATGTTATCAGGAACACTCTGAGCATTAGATGTTGACGGAACAGCAACAGGTAATGTAACAGTACTAAAGGAAATATTATCGGCATTAACAAGTTTGTCATGACAATCAGTACAAACAACAGCTGGAGGAACAGATACCATAAGTTGACAGCAGATACACTTAGCTTTGGTAGATCCAGCACCAGGCAGCGATTTTCCAGAAGTATCTTCTGACTCAGTGTTAACGTGGGACATCTTGCAATATGTAATTAAAATTTTAAGGTAAGAAAAAATTGATTTATTCATATGCATTATCCCAAATATGAAACTGACTGTCTGAAATAAGGAACGTTGAACATCCTGAGTCAAGGCAAATAAATGTTTGAATACATATATTTAGAACTTTATAAAAAAGTGCCCAACCATAGCTTAGAGTGTCACAGAAAATAAGACTTACTTACCCCAGGACACTCATCTACAAGTTGTAGAAAGCCAAACCAGTACTGAAATGAAAATCAGTAGAGGTAATGGTATATATAAGAGTATATCGTCGATCTGAAAAGGGAGGTAAGAGATGAATCTCTACGACCGATAACAGAGAACCTATGAAATAGACCCCGTAGAAGGAGATCATTGAATTCAAATAGGCAATACTCTCCTCACATCCCTCTGACATTCACTGCACGCTGAGAGGAAAACCGGGCTCCAACCTGCTGCGGAGCGCATATCAACGTAGAATCTAGCACAAACTTACTTCACCACCTCCATAGGAGGCAAAGTTTGTAAAACTGAATTGTGGGTGTGGTGAGGGGTGTATTTGTAGGCATTTTGAGGTTTGGGAAACTTTGCCCCTCCTGGTAGGAATGTATATCCCATACGTCACTAGCTCATGGACTCTTGCTAATTACATGAAAGAAATAGCTAAAGACATAGATCAAACATCAATCTTGATGATATCCAAAAAACATAATTTATGCTTACCTGATAAATTCCTTTCTTCTGTTGTGTGATCAGTCCACGGGTCATCATTACTTCTGGGATATAACTCCTCCCCAACAGGAAATGCAAGAGGATTCACCCAGCAGAGCTGCATATAGCTCCTCCCCTCTACGTCAGTCCCAGTCATTCGACCAAGAATCAACGAGAAAGGAGTAACCAAGGGTGAAGTGGTGACTGGAGTATAATTTAAAAGATATTTACCTGCCTTAAAACAGGGCGGGCCGTGGACTGATCACACAACAGAAGAAAGGAATTTATCAGGTAAGCATAAATTATGTTTTCTTCTGTTATGTGTGATCAGTCCACGGGTCATCATTACTTCTGGGATACCAATACCAAAGCAAAAGTACACGGATGACGGGAGGGATAGGCAGGCTCATTACACAGAAGGAACCACTGCCTGAAGAACCTTTCTCCCAAAAATAGCCTCCGAAGAAGCAAAAGTGTCAAATTTGTAAAATTTGGAAAAAGTATGAAGCGAAGACCAAGTTGCAGCCTTGCAAATCTGTTCAACCGAGGCCTCATTCTTAAAGGCCCAAGTGGAAGCCACAGCTCTAGTGGAGTGAGCTGTAATTCTTTCAGGAGGCTGCTGTCCAGCAGTCTCATAGGCTAAACGTATTATACTACGAAGCCAAAAAGAGAGAGAGGTAGCAGAAGCTTTTTGACCTCTCCTCTGTCCAGAATAAACGACAAACAGGGAAGAAGTTTGGCGAAAATCTTTAGTTGCCTGCAAGTAGAACTTGAGGGCACGAACTACATCCAAATTGTGTAGAAGACGTTCCTTCTTTGAAGAAGGATTTGGACACAAGGATGGAACAACAATCTCTTGATTGATATTCCTGTTAGTGACTACCTTAGGTAAGAACCCAGGTTTAGTACGCAGAACTACCTTGTCTGAGTGAAAAATCAGATAAGGAGAATCACAATGTAAGGCTGATAATTCAGAGACTCTTCGAGCCGAGGAAATAGCCATTAAAAACAGAACTTTCCAAGATAACAACTTTATATCAATGGAATGAAGGGGTTCAAACGGAACACCCTGTAAAACGTTAAGAACTAAGTTTAAACTCCATGGCGGAGCAACAGCTTTAAACACAGGCTTGATCCTAGCTAAAGCCTGACAAAAGGACTGGACGTCTGGATTTTCTGACAGACGCCTGTGTAACAAGATGGACAGAGCTGAAATCTGTCCCTTTAATGAACTAGCTGATAAACCCTTTTCTAAACCTTCTTGTAGAAAGGACAATATCCTAGCGATCCTAACCTTACTCCAGGAGTAACCTTTGGATTCGCACCAGTATAGGTATTTACGCCATATTTTATGGTAAATCCTTCTGGTAACAGGCTTCCTAGCCTGTATCAGGGTATCAATAACCGACTCAGAAAAACCACGTTTTGATAAAATCAAGCGTTCAATTTCCAAGCAGTCAGCTTCAGAGAAGTTAGATTTTGATGTTTGAATGGACCCTGTATCAGAAGGTCCTGTCTTAGAGGTAGAGACCAAGGCGGACAGGATGACATGTCCACTAGATCTGCAAACCAAGTCCTGCGTGGCCATGCAGGCGCTATTAGAATCACTGATGCTCTCTCCTGTTTGATTTTGGCAATCAATCGAGGAAGCAGCGGGAAGGGTGGAAACACATAAGCCATCCCGAAGTTCCAAGGTGCTGTCAAAGCATCTATCAGAACCGCTCCCGGATCCCTGGATCTGGACCCGTAGTGAGGAAGTTTGGCGTTCTGGCGAGACGCCATGAGATCTATCTCTGGTTTGCCCCAACGTCGAAGTATTTGGGCAAAGACCTCCGGATGAAGTTCCCACTCCCCCGGATGAAAAGTCTGGCGACTCAAGAAATCCGCCTCCCAGTTCTCCACTCCCGGGATGTGGATTGCTGACAGGTGGCAAGAGTGAGACTCTGCCCAGCGAATTATCTTTGATACTTCCATCATTGCTAGGGAGCTTCTTGTCCCTCCCTGATGGTTGATGTAAGCTACAGTCGTGATGTTGTCCGACTGAAACCTGATGAACCCCCGAGTTGTTAATTGGGGCCAAGCCAGAAGGGCATTGAGAACTGCTCTCAATTCCAGAATGTTTATTGGAAGGAGACTCTCCTCCTGATTCCATAGTCCCTGAGCCTTCAGAGAATTCCAGACAGCGCCCCAACCTAGTAGGCTGGCGTCTGTTGTTACAATTGTCCAGTCTGGTCTGCTGAATGGCATCCCCCTGGACAGGTGTGGCCGATAAAGCCACCATAGAAGAGAATTTCTGGTCTCTTGATTCAGATTCAGAGTAGGGGACAAATCTGAGTAATCCCCATTCCACTGACTTAGCATGCACAATTGCAGCGGTCTGAGGTGTAGGCGTGCAAAAGGTACTATGTCCATTGCCGCTACCATTAAGCCGATCACCTCCATGCATTGAGCTACTGACGGGTGTTGAATGGAATGAAGGACACGGCATGCATTTTGGAGCTTTGTTAACCTGTCTTCTGTCAGGTAAATCTTCATTTCTACAGAATCTATAAGAGTCCCCAAGAATGGAACTCTTGTGAGAGGAAAAAGAGAACTCTTCTTTTCGTTCACTTTCCATCCATGCGACCTTAGAAATGCCAGAACTAACTCTGTATGAGACTTGGCAGTTTGAAAGCTTGAAGCTTGTATTAGAATGTCGTCTAGGTACGGAGCTACCGAAATCCCTCGCGGTCTTAGTACCGCCAGAAGGGCACCCAGAACCTTTGTGAAGATTCTTGGAGCCGTAGCCAATCCGAATGGAAGAGCTACAAACTGGTAGTGCCTGTCTAAGAAGGCAAACCTTAGATACCGGTGATGATCTTTGTGAATCGGTATGTGAAGGTAAGCATCTTTTAAATCCACTGTGGTCATGTACTGACCCTTTTGGATCATGGGTAAGATTGTCCGAATAGTTTCCATTTTGAACGATGGAACTCTTAGGAATTTGTTTAGAATCTTTAAATCTAAGATTGGCCTGAAAGTTCCCTCTTTTTTGGGAACCACAAACAGGTTTGAGTAGAACCCTTGTCCTTGTTCCGGCCGCGGAACCGGATGGATCACTCCCATTAATAACAGATCTTGTACACAGCGTAGAAACGCTTCTTTCTTTATCTGGTTTGTTGACAACCTTGACAGATGAAATCTCCCTCTTGGGGGAGATAATTTGAAGTCTAGAAGGTATCCCTGAGATATGATCTCTAGCGCCCAGGGATCCTGAACATCTCTTGCCCAGGCCTGGGCGAAGAGAGAAAGTCTGCCCCCCACTAGATCCGGTCCCGGATCGGGGGCTCTCGGTTCATGCTGTCTTTGGGGGAGCAGCAGGTTTCCTGGCCTGCTTGCTCTTGTTCCAGGACTGGTTAGGCTTCCAGCCTTGCCTGTAACGAGCCACAGCTCCCTCCTGTTTTGGTGCAGTGGAGGTTGATGCTGCTCCTGTTTTGAAATTCCGAAAGGGACGAAAATTAGACTGTCTAGCCTTAGCTTTGGCTTTGTCTTGAGGTAGGGCGTGGCCCTTACCTCCTGTAATGTCAGCGATAATTTCTTTCAAACCGGGCCCAAATAAAGACTGCCCCTTGAAAGGTATATTAAGTAATTTGGACTTAGAAGTAACATCAGCTGACCAGGATTTTAGCCACAGCGCCCTACGTGCCTGTATGGCGAATCCTGAGTTCTTAGCCGTAAGTTTGGTTAAATGTACTACGGCCTCCGAAATGAATGAATTAGCTAGTTTAAGGACTCTAAGCCTGTCCGTAATGTCGTCTAGCGTAGATGAACTAAGGTTCTCTTCCAGAGACTCAATCCAAAATGCTGCCGCAGCCGTAATCGGCGCGATACATGCAAGGGGTTGCAATATAAAACCTTGTTGAACAAACATTTTCTTAAGGTAACCCTCTAATTTTTTATCCATTGGATCTGAAAAGGCACAGCTATCCTCCACCGGGATAGTGGTACGCTTAGCTAAAGTAGAAACTGCTCCCTCCACCTTAGGGACCGTTTGCCATAAGTCCCGAGTGGTGGCGTCTATTGGAAACATCTTTCTAAATATTGGAGGGGGTGAGAACGGCACACCGGGTCTATCCCACTCCTTAGTAACAATTTCAGTTAGTCTCTTAGGTATAGGAAAAACGTCAGTACTCGCCGGTACCGCAAAGTATTTATCCAACCTACACAGTTTCTCTGGTATTGCAACGGTGTTACAATCATTGAGAGCTGCTAAGACCTCCCCTAGTAATACACGGAGGTTCTCCAATTTAAATTTAAAATTTGAAATATCTGAATCCAATCTGTTTGGATCAGAACCGTCACCCACAGAATGAAGCTCTCCGTCCTCATGCTCTGCAAGCTGTGACGCAGTATCAGACATGGCCCTAGTATTGTCAGCGCACTCTGTTCTCACCCCAGAGTGATCACGCTTGCCTCTTAGTTCTGGTAATTTAGACAAAACTTCAGTCATAACAGTAGCCATATCTTGTAATGTTATCTGTAATGGCCGCCCAGATGTACTAGGCGCCATAATATCACGCACCTCCCGGGCGGGAGATGCAGGTACTGCCGCGTGAGGCGAGTTAGTCGGCATAACTCTCCCCTCGCTGTTTGGTGAAATTTGTTCACATTGTACAGATTGACTTTTATTTAAAGTAGCATCAATACAGTTAGTACATAAATTTCTATTGGGCTCCACCTTGGCATTGGAACAAATGACACAGATATCTTCCTCTGAGTCAGACATGTTTAACACACTAGCAATAAAACTTGCAACTTGGTTATAATCTTTTTTAGCAAAAACGTACTGTGCCTCAAAGAGGTACTAAACGATTAAATGACAGTTGAAATAATGAACTGAAAAACAGTTATAGCATCAAACTTTAAAACAACACAACTTTTAGCAAAGGTTTGTTCCCATTAGTAAAATAACAATAATTAAATTTGACATAAAAATTACAGAGCAACGTTTTTATTCACAGTCAATATAAAATTCTCACAGCTCTGCTGAGAGAATCTACCTCCCTCCAAAGAAGTTTGAAGACCCCTGAGATCTGTCAGAGATGAACCGGATCATGCAGGAAATATAAGAGTAACTGACTTGAATTTTTTGATGCGTAGCAAAGAGCGCCAAAAACGGCCCCTCCCCCTCACACACAGCAGTGAAGAGAAACGAAACTGTCACAATTAAAACCAAACAACTGCCAAGTGGAAAATAATGCCCAAATATTTATTCACTCAGTACCACAGAAATGTAAACGATTCTACATTCCAGCAAAAACGTTTAACATGATAAATACTTATTAAAAGGATTAGTGACTTTTAACAGAGTAGTTCCGGTGAAATACCATCCCCAGAATACTGAAGTGTATACATACATGTCATTATAACGGTATGGCAGGATTTTCTCATCAATTCCATTCAGAAAATAAAAACTGCAACATACCTCAATGCAGATTCATCTGCCCGCTGTCCCCTGATCTGAAGCTTTTACCTCCCTCAGATGGCCGAGAACAGCAATATGATCTTAACTACTCCGGTTAAAATCATAGTAAAAAACTCTGGTAGATTCTTCCTCAAACTCTGCCAGAGAAGTAATAACACGCTCCGGTGCTATTGTAAAATAACAAACTTTTGATTGAAGTCATAAAAACTAAGTATAATCACCATAGTCCTCTCACACATCCTATCTAGTCGTTGGGTGCAAGAGAATGACTGGGACTGACGTAGAGGGGAGGAGCTATATGCAGCTCTGCTGGGTGAATCCTCTTGCATTTCCTGTTGGGGAGGAGTTATATCCCAGAAGTAATGATGACCCGTGGACTGATCACACATAACAGAAGAAAATGGCATCAGAACTGATTAGTATGTTGCAGTAAGCGAACAATATTAGATAAACTAGAATGCAATTCTTGTTGCGCTAAATCTCCAACAAAAAAGTTGATACAGCTGCAACATCAGCCAAAGAAATTGCAGGCCTGAGAAAAGGACCTGAAAATAAATTAATTTTCCTTAGATAAGATACAAGTTTCCCATCTGAAGGATCTTTAAAATAAATACTATTTTCCATAGGAATAGTAGTACGTTTAGCAAGAGTAGAGATAGACCCATTAACTTTGGGGATCTTTTCCCAAAACTCCAAACTGCTGGCAAAGGATACAACTTTTTTTTAAAAACCTTAAAGAAGGAATAAAAGAAGTACCAGGCCTATTCCATTCCCTAGTATTAGGAACTGGAAAAAAACCTCTGAAGTAACAAGAGGAGGTTAACAAACAGAATTTAAATGATAGCTAGCCTTAAAATCAAGAGGACTAGTCTAATCAATATCTAATATAATCAACACTTTTTCAACAAAGAACAAATGTACTCCAAAAAATATAAAAGTAGATTTGTTAGTGTCAATATCTGAAGAAGGATCTTCTGAATCAGATAAATCCTCATCAGAGAAAAATAATTCAGTATGTTGTCGGTCATTAGAAAAATTCATCAACTAAAATGTATTTTTTTTTTTTTTTTTTTTTTAAAAAAGACCTTTACATTTTATTAAAAGGCGGGATGGCAGACAAAGCCTTCTGAATAGAATTAGAAAAATATTCGTATAAATTCCCAGGTATAACTAGTACATTAGATTTTAAAAGAATAGCAATAAACAATGCATTACTACTGATGGACATTTTCTCTGCATGTAAAAGTTTATCATAATAACTTATTACAAACCATAGCTAAAGATAAAAAATTATAACATTAAAATAAATGAACTTAGCTTTGGTAGGACTGATAACAGTCAGCAGGAATCCAACAGTGTTTTCTGATACAGAAACAGTTTTGAGATATCTTGCAAATGTAAGAGAAAAAACAACATATAAAGCAAAATATCAATTTCCTTATATGACAGTTTCAGGAATGGGAAAGAAATGCAAAACAAAATAAGCCTCTGTAAACCAGAAGCAAAAAGAAATTAAGTCTAAAATAATGTCAAAAGTTTGGCGCCAAACACGTGCGTCATAGATGACGCAACCACGTGAAAAAACTTGGCGCCAACTAAAGCCGCAAATGACGAAGTTACGTCAAGAAACTTAATTCTTGCGCCAAAAAAGTCTTGCGCCAAGAATGACGCAATAAATTATAGCATTTTGCGCTCCCGCAAGCCTAACAGCCCTCAATTTAGAAAGAGAGTGAATTTGAAAATTTCAGGTAAGAATTTTTTTTTTTTTAATATGCATTTCCCAAATATGAAACTGACAGTCTACAAAAAAGGAAATATACTGATAAACCTGAATCATGGCAAATATAAGTACAAACATATATTTAGAACTTTAAATACAGGGAGTGCAGAATTATTAGGCAAATGAGTATTTTGACCACATCATCCTCTTTATGCATGTTGTCTTACTCCAAGCTGTATAGGCTCGAAAGCCTACTACCAGTTAAGCATATTAGGTGATGTGCATCTCTGTAATGAGAAGGGGTGTGGTCTAATGACATCAACACCCTATATCAGGTGTGCATAATTATTAGGCAACTTCCTTTCCTTTGGCAAAATGGGTCAAAAGAAGGACTTGACAGGCTCAGAAAAGTCAAAAATAGTGAGATATCTTGCAGAGGGATGCAGCACTCTTAAAATTGCAAAGCTTCTGAAGCGTGATCATCGAACAATCAAGCGTTTCATTCAAAATAGTCAACAGGGTCGCAAGAAGCGTGTGGAAAAACCAAGGCGCAAAATAACTGCCCATGAACTGAGAAAAGTCAAGCGTGCAGCTGCCAAGATGCCACTTGCCACCAGTTTGGCCATATTTCAGAGCTGCAACATCACTGGAGTGCCCAAAAGCACAAGGTGTGCAATACTCAGAGACAAAGGCTGAAAGACGACCACCACTGAACAAGACACACAAGCTGAAACGTCAAGACTGGGCCAAGAAATATCTCAAGACTGATTTTTCTAAGGTTTTATGGACTGATGAAATGAGTGTGAGTCTTGATGGGCCAGATGGATGGGCCCGTGGCTGGATTGGTAAAGGGCAGAGAGCTCCAGTCCGACTCAGACGCCAGCAAGGTGGAGGTGGAGTACTGCTTTGGGCTGGTATCATCAAAGATGAGCTTGTGGGGCCTTTTCGGGTTGAGGATGGAGTCAAGCTCAACTCCCAGTCCTACTGCCAGTTTCTGGAAGACACCTTCTTCAAGCAGTGGTACAGGAAGAAGTCTGCATCCTTCAAGAAAAACATGATTTTCATGCAGGACAATGCTCCATCACACGCGTCCAAGTACTCCACAGCGTGGCTGGGAAGAAAGGGTATAAAAGAAGAAAATCTAATGACATGGCCTCCTTGTTCACCTGATCTGAACCCCATTGAGAACCTGTGGTCCATCATCAAATGTGAGATTTACAAGGAGGGAAAACAGTACACCTCTCTGAACAGTGTCTGGGAGGCTGTGGTTGCTGCTGCACGCAATGTTGATGGTGAACAGATCAAAACACTGACAGAATCCATGGATGGCAGGCTTTTGAGTGTCCTTGCAAAGAAAGGTGGCTATATTGGTCACTGATTTGTTTTTGTTTTGTTTTTGAATGTCAGAAATGTATATTTGTGAATGTTGAGATGTTATATTGGTTTCACTGGTAAAAATAAATAATTGAAATGGGTATATATTTGTTTTTTGTTAAGTTGCCTAATAATTATGCACAGTTATAGTCACCTGCACACACAGATATCCCCCTAAAATAGCTATAACTAAAAACTACTCCCAAAACTATTCAGCTTTTATATTAATGAGTTTTTTGGGTTCATTGAGAACATGGTTGTTGTTCAATAATAAAATTAATCCTCAAAAATACAACTTGCCTAATAATTCTGCACTCCCTGTATAAAGTGCCAAACCATAGCTGAGAGTGTCATAAATAAAAGAAAACATACCTACCAAAAGACACTCATCTACATAAAGTAGATAGCCAAACCAGTACTGAAACGAGAATCAGCAGAAGTAATGGAATATAAGAGTATATCGTCGATCTGAAAAGGGAGGTAGGAGATGAATCTTTACGACCGATAACAGAGAACCTATTAAATAGATCCCCGTTAGGATGACCATTGCATTCAATAGGTAATACTCCCTTCACATCCCTCTGTCATTCCCTGCACTCTGAGAGGAACCTGGCTTAAGCATGCAGAGAAGCACATATCAACGTAGAAATCTAGCACAAACTTACTCTTCACCACCTCCATAGGAGGCAAAGTTTGTAAAACTGAATTGTGGGTGTGGTGGGGGGGTGTATTTATAGGCATTTGAGGTTTGGGAAACTTTGCCCCTCCTGGTGGGAATGTATATCCCATACGTCACTAGCTCATGGACTCTTGCCAATTACATGAAAGAAATCTGCTGCACAAACTGCACATCACACAGATAGGATATCCGTTACACACTCTGCGCATCACACTCACACAGAAAGGATATCTGCTGCACATCACACTCACATGACACAAACACACAGACAGGATATCCGCTACACACTGCGCATCACACTCACATGACACACACAGACAGGATATATGCTGCAGACACTGCTCATCACACTCACATGACACAAACACAGGATATCTGCTGCACACACTGCACATCACACTCACATGACACAAACACACAGACAGGATATCCGCTACACACTGCGCATCACACTCACATGACACACACAGACAGGATATCTGCTGCAGACACTGCTCATCACACTCACATGACACAAACACAGGATATCTGCTGCACACACTGCGCATCACTCACATGACACAAACACAGGATATCTGCTGCACACACTGCGCATCACACTCACATGACACAAACACACAGACAGGATATCCGCTACACACTCTGCGCATCACACTCACATGACACACACACAGACAGGATATCTGCTGCACACACTGCGCATCACACTCACATGACACAAACACAGGATATCTGCTGCACACACTGCGCATCACACTCACATGACACAAACACAAAGACAGGATATCCACTACACACTCTGCGCATCACACTCACATGACACAAACACACAGACAGGATATCTGCTGCACACACTGCACATCACACTCACATGACACAAACACACAGACAGGATATCCGCTACACACTCTGCGCATCACACTCACATGACACAAACACACAGACAGGATATCCGCTGCACACACTGCGCATCACACTCACATGACACAAACACACAGACAGGACATCTGCTGCACACACTGCGCATCACACTCACATGACACACACACAGACAGGATATCTGCTGCACACGCTGCGCATCACACTCACATGACACAAACACAGGATATCTGCTGCACACACTGCGCATCACACTCACATGACACAAACACACAGACAGGATATCCGCTACACACTCTGCGCATCACACTCACATGACACACACACACAGACAGGATATCCGCTACACACTCTGCGCATCACACTCACATGACACACACACACAGACAGGATATCTGCTGCACATCACACTCACATGACACAAACACACAGACAGGATATCCGCTACACATTCTGCGCATCACACTCACATGACACAAACACACAGACAGGATATCCGCTGCACACACTGCACATCACACTCAAAAGACACAAACACACAGACAGGATATCCAGTCAAACATGAGTCACATCCAACAGACCAAAACCTCTACACATGAATGTCACCTTCACGGATGTTCAGGCAATTCTTACAGTGCACATCTGGTTCCAGGGACATAGAACTTGTAAACCAGGTACATACATTTATGATCTCCCAGTGAGATCACGTTAAGAATAACACAGACACGTCACACATAGCACACACACACCCAGGACAGAAACATACATACAAGCAGAAAGAAAAGCAAATGCCAGGAAACAACAACAGCTCAGTGCCAGGAACTCAACATCACCTTCTTTTAGCCCAGTTGTGCTTTCCTAAAGTATATAAATATACTGTATATATAGCCATTTATTAAGAACCTATATATTTACAATAAATAAAATGTAAAATATCACCACAATAAATAAACTTACCCTAAGAGACTATCCCTACATACTGTCCCTAACACTAACCTTCACATAAAATACTGTCCTTTCAGCTATCCCTGTGAACCTTATGGGGACAGTACACTGTAAGACTGTTTATATTAATGTATTTTAGTGACTTGTTATGCCAGCTGCAGAGAATAAAATGTATGGGACGTTGCATTTTCAGGTTTATTTGTGTGTATGAAGTAGCTGGTTTTGTGCTTTTAAGCTACAGCCTATTATAAGGATTTGAACTTAAAAGCAATATCAGATCTCATTATGTTATCACTTTGTGTACACAGACTTGCTTCCTTATCTTATATTTGTCTGGAAAACTAAAGCTCAATACTTAGAGAGAGCAATGGAAAATTATAATTTTATTACTTAACTATCCTGCACCCCACTGGGAGTGCAATTTCTTCTACTGGCTGTGTTTACATAGCCTTATCAATAGCCTAAACTCCAGTAAACAAACTTTCAGTATAGGTGGGGATACCACAGACTAAATCAGCTATTTCAAATGTAGAAATAGGAGTAAAGGAGCTACTTGTAAACAATTTAATACACCCCAGCAGGTAAAATGGATAATTGGGAATAATTTAAAGGGGAGACATTTTTGGGGTGAACTGTCCCTTTAATGCTCAAGCTATATAAAAACAAACAAAAAAACAACAACCCATCTAGAACATTCAAAAAGTGCCCAACAGTAGACAATCCCCAAGAATACTTGTTGGTGATCAGGGGTATTCAGCCTCATAAAGTTCCCCTAACAACCAGTGTTTGTTTTACACTCTCTTTCATTGATTCAGACAAAAAATTATTATTTAAAGGGCCAGCAAACCTAAAAAATAATGCTATATAATTCTGCACATATTGCTTATATTAGCAGCAGCTTTATAAAACCTAATATTCCCTGTGAATTTATAAAAAATGACCGTTTTTCAGACCCGCTCTCTGTGCTCTTCTGAGCGGGTCTGTTTTTTATCACAGAGCGCATCTGCCCAGCTGTCTAGTCACAGCCCAGCCCGACCGCGCCATTATACTCAGTGCAGCTTGCTCCCGCTGTCAGACAGAGCAGAAGCGAGCTGCACTGAGTATAATGGCGCGGTCGGCCATTATACCATCTTACACACTGACTTAACCACCTTACACGCTGACTAAACCACCTTACACGCTGACTAAACCATCTTACACGCTGACTTAACCACCTTACACGCTGACTTAACCACCTTACACGCTGACTTAACCACCTTACACGCTGACTAAACCATCTTACACGCTGACTAAACCACCTTACACGCTGACTAAACCATCTTACACGCTGACTAAACCATCTTACACGCTGACTAAACCATCTTACACGCTGACTAAACCACCTTACACGCTGACTAAACCACCTTACACGCTGACTAAACCACCTTACACGCTGACTAAACCATCTTACACACTGACTAAACCATCTTACACACTGACTTAACCACCTTACACGCTGACTAAACCATCTTACAGGCTGACTAAGCCATCTTACACACTGACTTAACCACCTTACACGCTGACTAAACCATCTTACACGCTGACTAAACCATCTTACACGCTGACTAAACCACCTTACACGCTGACTAAACCACCTTACACGCTGACTAAACCATCTTACACGCTGACTAAACCATCTTACACGCTGACTTAACCACCTTACACGCTGACTAAACCATCTTACACGCTGACTAAACCACCTTACACACTGACTAAACCATCTTACACACTGACTTAACCACCTTACACGCTGACTAAACCATCTTACACGCTGACTAAACCATCTTACACGCTGACTAAACCATCTTACACGCTGACTAAACCACCTTACACGCTGACTAAACCACCTTACACGCTGACTAAACCATCTTACACGCTGACTAAACCATCTTACACACTGACTAAACCATCTTACACACTGACTTAACCACCTTACACGCTGACTAAACCATCTTACACGCTGACTAAACCATCTTACACACTGACTAAACCACCTTACACTCTGACTAAACCATCTTACACGCTGACTAAACCATCTTACACGCTGACTAAACCATCTTACACGCTGACTTAACCACCTTACACGCTGACTAAACCACCTTACACGCTGACTTAACCACCTTACACGCTGACTAAATCATCTTACACGCTGACTAAACCATCTTACACGCTGACTAAACCATCTTACACGCTGACTAAACCATCTTACAGGCTGACTAAGCCATCTTACACGCTGACTAAGCCATCTTACACGCTGACTAAACCATCTTACACGCTGACTAAACCATCTTACAGGCTGACTAAGCCATCTTACACGCTGACTAAACCATCTTACACGCTGACTAAACCATCTTACACGCTGACTAAACCATCTTACACGCTGACTAAGCCATCTTACACGCTGACTAAACCATCTTACACGCTGACTAAACCATCTTACACGCTGACTAAACCATCTTACACACTGACTAAACCATCTTACACAGTGACTAAACCATCTTACACGCTGACTTAACCACCTTACACGCTGACTTAACCACCTTACACGCTGACTAAACCATCTTGCACGCTGACTAAACCATCTTGCACGCTGACTAAACCATCTTGCACGCTAAATAAACCATCTTACACGCTGACTAAACCATCTTACACGCTGACTAAGCCATCTTAAACGCTGACTAAGCCATCTTAAACGCTGACTAAGCCATCTTACACGCTGACTAAACCATCTTACACGCTGACTAAACCATCTTACACGCTGACTAAGCCATCTTACTCGCTGACTAAACCACCTTACACGCTGACTAAGCCATCTTGCACGCTGACTAAGCCATCACACATGGTGACTAAGCCATCACACATGGTGACTAAGCCATCACACATGGTGACTAAACCATCTTACACGCTGACTAAACCATCTTGCACGCTGACTAAACCATCTTGCACGCTAAATAAACCATCTTACATGCTGACTAAACCATCTTACACGCTGACTAAACCATCTTACACGCTGACTAAGCCATCTTACACGCTGACTAAACCATCTTACACGCTGACTAAACCATCTTACACGCTGACTAAACCATCTTACACGCTGACTAAGCCATCTTAAACGCTGACTAAGCCATCTTACACGCTGACTAAACCACCTTACACGCTGACTTAACCACCTTACACGCTGACTAAATCATCTTACACGCTGACTAAACCATCTTACACGCTGACTAAACCATCTTACAGGCTGACTAAGCCATCTTACACGCTGACTAAACCATCTTACACGCTGACTAAACCATCTTACACACTGACTAAACCATCTTACACACTGACTAAACCATCTTACACAGTGACTAAACCATCTTACACGCTGACTTAACCACCTTACACGCTGACTTAACCACCTTACACGCTGACTAAACCATCTTGCACGCTGACTAAACCATCTTGCAAGCTGACTAAACCATCTTGCACGCTAAATAAACCATCTTACACGCTGACTAAACCATCTTACACGCTGACTAAGCCATCTTAAACGCTGACTAAGCCATCTTACACGCTGACTAAACCATCTTACACGCTGACTAAGCCATCTTACTCGCTGACTAAACCACCTTACACGCTGACTAAACCATCTTGCACGCTGACTAAACCATCTTGCACGCTGACTAAACCATCTTGCACGCTGACTAAACCATCTTGCACGCTGACTAAACCATCTTACACGCTGACTAAACCATCTAAAACAGTGACTAAGCCATCTGACTAAACCATCTTACACGCTGACTAAACCATCTTACACGCTGACTAAACCATCTTACACATTGACTAAACCATCTTACACATTGACTAAACCATCTTGCACGCTGACTAAACCATCTTGCACGCTGACTAAACCATCTTGCACGCTGACTAAACCATCTAAAACAGTGACTAAGCCATCTGACTAAACCATCTTACACGCTGACTAAACCATCTTACACGCTGACTAAACCACCTTATACCCTGACTAAACCACCTTACACCCTGACTAAACCACCTTACACCCCTGACTAAACCACCTTACACCCCTGACTAAACCACCTTACACGCTGACTAAACCATCTTACACGCTGACTAAACTATCTTACACACTGACTAAATCATTTTACACCCTGACTAAACCATTTTACACCCTGACTAAACCATCTAACACGCTAACTAAACCATCTTAAACAGTGACTAAGCCATCTTACACGCTGACTAAGCCATCTTACATGCTGACTAAACCATCTTACATGCTGACTAAACCATCTTACACGCCGACTAAGCCATCTTACACGCTGACTAAGCCATCTTTCACGCTGACTAAACCATCTTACACGCTGACTAAACCATCTTACACGCTGACTAAACCATCTTACACACTGACTAAACCATCTTACACGCTAAGCCATCTTACACGCTGACTAAGCCATCTTACACGCTGACTAAACCATCTTACACGCTGACTAAACCATCTTACACGCTGACTAAACCATCTTACACGCTGACTAAACCATCTTACACACTGACTAAACCATCTTACACGCTGACTAAGCCATCTTACACGCTGACTAAATCATCTTACACGCTGAATAAACCATCTTACACGCTGACTAAATCATCTTAAACAGTGACTAAGCCATCTTACACGCTAAATAAACCATCTTACACGCTTACTAAATCATCTTACATGCTGACTAAACCATCTTACACGCTGACTAAACCATAAACCATCTTACACGCTGACTAAACCATCTTGCACGCTAACATAACCATCTTACACACTGACTAAACCATCTTACACACTGACTAAACCATCTTACACACTGACTTAACCATCTTACTCGCTAACTAAGCCATCTTACTCGCTGACTAAGCCATCTTACTCGCTGACTAAGCCATCTTACTCGCTGACTAAACCACCTTACACGCTGACTAAACCACCTTACACGCTGACTAATCCATCACACATGGTGACTAAACCATCTTACACGCTGACTAAACCATCTTACACGCTGACTAAACCATCTTACACGCTGACTAAACCATCTTACACGCTGACTAAACCATCTTAAACAGTGACTAAGCCATCTGACTAAACCATCTTACACGCTGACTAAACCATCTTACACGCTGACTAATCCATCCCACATGGTGACTAAACCGTCTTACACGCTGACTAAACCATCTTACACGCTGACTAAACCATCTTGCACGCTGACTAAACCATCTTGCACGCTGACTAAACCATCTTGCACGCTGACTAAACCATCTTAAACAGTGACTAAGCCATCTGACTAAACCATCTTACACGCTGACTAAACCATCTTTACACGCTGACTAAACCACCCTACACCCTGACTAAACCATCTTACGTGCTGACTAAATCATCTAACACGCTGACTAAACCATCTTACACGCTGACTAAACCATCTTACACCCTGACTAAACCATCTAACACGCTGACTAAACCATCTTAAACAGTGACTAAGCCATCTTACACACTGACTAAACCATCTTACACGCTGACTAAACCATCTTACACGCTGACTAAGCAATCTTACACGCTGACCATCTTACACGCTGACTAAGCCATCTTACACGCTGACTAAGCCATCTTACACGCTAAATAAACCATCTTAAACGCTAAATAAACCATCTTACACGCTGACTAAACCATCTTACACGCTGACTAAACCATCTTACACGCTGACTAAACCACCTTGCACCCTGATTAAACCACCACCTTACACACTGAATAAACCATCTTACACGCTGACTAAATCATCTTAAACAGTGACTAAGCCATCTTACACGCTAAATAAACCATCTTACACACTGACTAAACCATCTTACACGCTGACTAAACCATCTTACACGCTGACTAAACCATAAACCATCTTACACGCTGACTAAACCATCTTGCACGCTGACTAAACCATCTTACACGCTGACTAAACCACCTTACACGCTGACTAATCCATCACGCATGCTGACTAAACCATCTTACACGCTGACTAAACCATCTTAAATGCTGACTAAACCACCTTATACCCTGACTAAACCACCACCTTACACGCTGACTAAACCATCTAACACGCTGACTAAACCATCTTCGCGCTAACTAAACCATCTTACACACTGACTAAACCATTTTACACCCTGACTAAACCATCTTACACCCTGACTAAACCATCTAACACGCTGACTAAACCATCTTAAACAGTGACTAAGCCATCTGACTAAACCATCTTACACGCTGACTAAACCATCTTTACACGCTGACTAAACCACCCTACACCCTGACTAAACCATCTTACGTGCTGACTAAATCATCTAACACGCTGACTAAACCATCTTACACGCTGACTAAACCATCTTACACCCTGACTAAACCATCTAACACGCTGACTAAACCATCTTAAACAGTGACTAAGCCATCTTACACACTGACTAAACCATCTTACACGCTGACTAAACCATCTTACACGCTGACTAAGCAATCTTACACGCTGACCATCTTACACGCTGACTAAGCCATCTTACACGCTGACTAAGCCATCTTACACGCTAAATAAACCATCTTAAACGCTAAATAAACCATCTTACACGCTGACTAAACCATCTTACACGCTGACTAAACCATCTTACACGCTGACTAAACCACCTTGCACCCTGATTAAACCACCACCTTACACACTGAATAAACCATCTTACACGCTGACTAAATCATCTTAAACAGTGACTAAGCCATCTTACACGCTAAATAAACCATCTTACACACTGACTAAACCATCTTACACGCTGACTAAACCATCTTACACGCTGACTAAACCATAAACCATCTTACACGCTGACTAAACCATCTTGCACGCTGACTAAACCATCTTACACGCTGACTAAACCACCTTACACGCTGACTAATCCATCACGCATGCTGACTAAACCATCTTACACGCTGACTAAACCATCTTAAATGCTGACTAAACCACCTTATACCCTGACTAAACCACCACCTTACACGCTGACTAAACCATCTAACACGCTGACTAAACCATCTTCGCGCTAACTAAACCATCTTACACACTGACTAAACCATCTTACACACTGACTAAACCATTTTACACCCTGACTAAACCATCTTACACCCTGACTAAACCATCTAACACGCTGACTAAACCATCTAACACGCTGACTAAGCCATCTTACATGCTGACTAAACCATCTTACACACTAAATAAACAATCTTACATGCCGACTAAACCATCTTACACACTGACTAAACCATCTTACACAGTCACTAAACCATCTCACATACTGACTAATCCATCTCACATGCTGACTAAACCATCTTACACGCTGACTAAACCATCTTACACGCTGACTAAACCATCTTACACACTTCAAGAAATATTTAGAGCTGGACTCATCCTTCTCACACTCCTTATCCTGGCTTACATAAACAATCTGTTTTCCTTTTTCAGTCATAAATTTCCTAACAACTTCCTTAGCTTCCTCTAGCTCATTGAGCACATCCAAACCCAATTTCCTTAATTCTTTAAAGGGACATTATACACTCATTTTTTCTTTGCATGAATGTTTTGTAGATGATCTATAGCCCATAAAGTTTTTTTTTTTTTTTTTAAATGTATAGTTTTGCTTATTTTTAAATAACATTGCTCTGATTTTCAGACTCCTAACCAAACCCCAAAGTTTTATGTGAATACCGTCAGCTACCTACTCCAGCTTGCTCCTGTTTGTATAAAGGGTCTTTTCATATGCAAAAGAAAGGGGAGGGTCTTTTTTCCCACTTGCAATGGGCTTTCCAGCTAACTTTTCAAAAGAGCTAAACTGAGAGCTTCTAAGTAAGTTTTTAAACAGTTTTATACTGGATTTTTATATCAGTATCTGTGCATCTTGTTCTTACTGTAGTTTCTATTACATGCAGTTATATGAAAAACATAATTTATGTAAGAACTTACCTGATAAATTCATTTCTTTCATATTGGCAAGAGTCCATGATCTAGTGACGTATGGGATATACAATCCTACCAGGAGGGGCAAAGTTTCCCAAACCTCAAAATGCCTATAAATACACCCCTCACCACACCCACAATTCAGTTTAACGAATAGCCTAGCAGCAGTGGGGTGATAAAGAAAGGAGTAGAAAGCATCAACAAAGACATTTGGAAATAATTGTGCTTTATACAAAAAACATAACCACCATAAAAAGGGTGGGCCTCATGGACTCTTGCCAATATGAAAGAAATTAAATTATCAGGTAAGTTCTTACATAAATTATGTTTTCTTTCATGTAATTGGCAAGATTCCATGAGCTAATGCAATACCCAAGATGTGGAACTCCACGCAAGAGTCACTAGAGAGGGAGGGATAAAAATAAAAACAGCCAATTTCCGCTGAAAAAATAAATCCACAACCCAAAAAAGAAATGTTTTTTCTCATAAAAGAAAAAAAACTCAAATCAAAAGCAGAAGAATCAAACTGAAACAGCTGCCTGAAGAACTTTTCTACCAAAAACTGCTTCCAAAGAATCAAATACATCAAAACGCTAGAATTAAGTAAATGTATGCAATGAGGACCAAGTTGCTGCTTTGCAAATCTGATCAACTGAAGCTTCATTCTTAAAGGCCCACAAAGTGGAGACTGATCTCATAGAATGAGCTGTAATTCTCTGAGGCGGGGCCTGACCCGACTCCAAATAAGCTTGATGAATCAAAAGTTTCAACCAAGAAGCCAAAGAAATAGCAGAAGCCTTCTGACCTTTCCTAGGACCAGAAAATAAAACAAATAGACTGGAAGTCTTCCTGAAATCTTTAGTAGCTTCCACATAATATTTCAAAGCTCTTACCACATCCAAAGAATGTAAGGATCTTTCCAAAGAATTCTTAGGATTAGGACACAAGGAAGGGACAACAATGTCTCTATTAATGTTGTTAGAATTCACAACCTTAGGTAAAAATTGAAAAGAAGTCCGCAAAATAAGAAAAGGAGACTCACAAGAAAGAGCAGATAGCTCAGAAACTCTTCTAGCAGAAGAGATAGCCAAAAGGAAAAAGTAGTTTAATGTCCAAAGAATGCCTAGGCTCAAATGGAGGAGCCTGTAAAGCCTTCAGAACCAAATTAAGACTCCAAGGAGGAGAAATTGATTTAATGACAGGCTTAATACGAACTAAAGCCTGTACAAAACAATGAATATCAGGAAGTATAGCAATCTTTCTGTGAAATAAAACAGAAAGAGCAGAGATTTGTCCCTTCAAGGAACTTGCAGACAAACTCTTATCCAAACCATCCTGAAGAAACTGTAAAATTCTAGGAATTCCAAAAGAATGCCAAGAGAATTTATGAGAAGAACACCATGAAATGTAAGTCTTCCAAACTCTATAATAAATCTTTCTAGAGACAGATTTACAAGATTGTAACATAGTATTAATCACTGAGTCAGAGAAACCTCTATGACTTAGTACTAAGCGTTCAATTTCCATACCTTCAAATTTAATGATTTGAGATCCTGATGGAAAAACGGACCTTGAGACAGTAGGTCTGGCCTTAACGGAAGTGGCCAAGGCTGGCAACTGGACATCCGAACCAGATCCGCATACCAAAACCTGTGTGGCCATGCTGGAGCCACCAGCAACACAAATGATTGTTCCATGATAATTTTGGAGATCACTCTTGGAAGGAGAACTAGAGGTGGGAAAATGTAAGCAGGATGATAACACCAAGGAAGTGTCAGTGCATCCACTGCTTCCGCCTGAACATCCCTGGACCTGGACAGGAATCTGGGAAGTTTCTTGTTTAGATGAGAGGCCATGAGATCTATCTCTGGAAGACCCCACATCTGAACAATCTGAGAAAACACATCTGGATGGAGAGACCACTCCCCTGGATGTAAAGTCTGACGGCTGAGATAATCCGCCTCCCAATTGTCTACACCTGGGATATGCACCACAGAGATTAGACAGGAGCTGGATTCTGCCCAAGCAAGTATCCGAGATACTTCTTTCATAGCTTGGGGACTGCGAGTCCCACCTTGATGATTGACATATGCCACTGTTGTGATATTGTCCGTCTGAAAACAAATGAACTCTTTAACAGAGGCCAAAACTGAAGAACTCTGAGAATTGCACGGAGTTCTAAAATATTTATTGGCAATCTCGCCTCTTGAGATTTCCAAACCCCTTGTGCTGTCAGAGATCCCAAACAGCTCCCAAACCTGAAAGACTTGCATCTGTTGTGATCACAGTCCAGGTTGGCCGAACAAAAGAAGCCCCTTGAACTAAACGATGGTGATCTATCCACCACATCAGAGAGTGTCGTACATTGGGATTTAAGGATATTAATTGTGATATCTTCGTATAATCCCTGCACCATTGGTTCAGCATACAAAGCTGACCGCGTCCGATGCTGCAGTCATGAGACCTAAAACTTCCATGCACATAGCCACTGAAGGGAATGACTGAGACTGAAGGTGCCGGCAGGCTGCAACCAATTTTAAACGTCTCTTGTGTGTTAGAGACAGAGACATGGACACTAAATCTATCTGGAAGCCTAAAAAGGTGACCCTTGTCTGAGGAATCAAGAAACGTTTTGGTAAATTGATCCTCCAACCACGTTTCAGAAGAAACAACACTAGTTGATTTGTGTGAGATTCTGCAGAACGTAAAGACTGAGCTAGTACCAAGATATCGTCCAAATAAGTAAACACCACAATACCCTGTTCTCTGATTAGAGTAGGGCACCTAGAACCTTTGAAAAGATTCTTGGAGCTGTTGCTAGGCCAAATGGAAGAGCAACAAATTGGTAATGCTTGTCTAGAAAAGAGAATCTCAGAAACTGATAATGTTCTGGATGAATCACAATATGAAGGTATGCGTCCTGCAAGTCTATTGTGGACATATAATGTCCTCTCTGAACAAAAGGCAGAATAGTCCTTATAGTCACCATCTTGAAAGCTGATACTCTTACATAACGATTAAAAATCTTCAGATCCAGAACTGGTCTGAATAAAATTTCCTTCTTTGGGACAATGAATAGATTTGAATAAAACCCCAAACCTTGTTCCTGAAAAGGAACTGGCATGATTACCCCTGAAGACTCTAGGTCTGAAACACACTCCAGGAAAGCCTGAGCTTTTACTGGATTTGCTGGGATACGTGAGAGAATCTTCTCACAGGAGGTCTTACTCTGAATCCTATTCAATACCCTTGAGAGACAATGCTCTGATTCCATTGATTTTGGATAGAATTTATCCAAATATCCTTGAAAAACCTTAATCTGCCCCCTACCAGCTGAGCTGGAATGAGGGCCGCACCTTCATGCGGACTTAGGGGATGACTTTGGTTTCCTAAATGGCTTGGATTTATTCCAATTTGAGGAAGGCTTCCAATTGGAAACAGATTCCTTGGGGGAAGGATTAAGTTTTTGTTCCTTATTTTGACAAAAGGGACGAAAACGGTTAGAAGCCTTAGATTTACCCTTAGGTAAGGCAGAAAAACTCCCTTTCCCCCAGTGACAGTTGAAATAATAGAATCCAACTGAGAACCAAATAAATTATTACCTTGGAAAGAAAGAGATAGTAAAGATTTAGATGTCATATTAGCATTCCAAGATTTAAGCCACAAAGCTCTTCTAGCTAATATAGCTAAAGACATGGATCTAACATCAATTTTGAGTAAGCGAATAATGCTAGATATGTCAGAATCCAATTCTTGTTGCGCTAAATTCTCCAACCACAAAGTTGATGCAGCCGCAACATCAGCCAAAGAAATTGCAGGTCTGAGAAGATGACCTGAATATAAATAGGCCTTCCTTAGATAAGAATCAAGCTTCCTATCTAAAGTATCCTTAAAGGAAGTACTATCTTCCATAGGAATAGTGGTACGTTTAGCAAGAGTAGAAATAGCCCATTCAACTTTGGGGATTTTTTCCCAAAACTCTATAGAATTTGCTGGTAAAGGATACAATTTTTTAAACCTTGAAGAAGGAATAAAAGAAGTACCTGGCTTATTCCATTCCTTAGAAATCATATCAGAAATAGCCTCAGGAATAGGAAAAACCCCTGGAGAAACCACAGGAGGTTTAAAAACAGCATTTAAACGTTTATTAGACTGAACGTCAGGAGTACTGGTTACCTCAATATCCAAAGTAATTAACACTTCTTTCAATAAAGAACATATATACTCTATTTTAAATAAATAAGTAGATTTGTCAGTGTCAATGTCTGAGGAAGGATCTTCTGTATCAGATAGATCCTCATCAGAAGAGGATAAATTATTATGTTGTTGTGATAGCTATAATTGAATTTAGGTATTGTGGATCTCAACTGCGGACAATGTAGTGTAAAGGAAAGGAATAGGTGTTGTTTTTCTCCTGTTAACTGGTTACAGGAGAGAGAATTGCATAAAAGTTCTAGCTGACTGCTAGTTGACAATCAGCGTATACACTGGAGGTACCTGTTCCTTACAAGTTAAAGTCCCAAGATTTGGTAGGAGATAGGTAATTTATACTGCAGTGTGAGCATTTGAGGAGCGCTGGGATTGTATACTGCTGAGATGGGAGCGGAGTCAGCGTGAGAGATGGGAGAGGTGCTACCGCTGCAGATAACTGACAGGCACAGCGGGGGGGGGTGTCGCGTCTGACCAATGGGCAGCAGGAACACGCTGACAGGCAACAGTTCAGTGAAGAGTTCAGCACGGCGTCTGAGCCGGGTCTCTGGTTGCGGTAGAGAGATTGCAGGATCTCCGGTTGTTTTAGGGTGCGTCTGTGAGCACCGGATGGTGAAAGCTTAAAGGCGGCTGTAGCAGAGAGGTGGAAATAACGGAGCTTTACAGGTGGTGTCCCTGATTGTAGTTCCACAAGTAAGCTTTAGTAATCAGAGTCAGAAGGCACTTCATAAAAGATAAGTCTTTTAGGTCTGTAATCTGATGAGGATAAATAACTGGAAGTACTACATATAAGTAGTTTAGTTGTAATCCAAGTTTTAGGTGATGAATCTTTGGTTTAGCCAGGAGGTTAGAACAAACAGCTACTCACAAGTTTGCACGCTGTACACTAACAATAATTGGCACCTAGAAGGGGGAGGTGTAGGTTTAAGTAAGCACTGCTTAAAGGTATACACATGCAGGTAAGAACATGACAGATCCCCCCCTCAAGGAAGCTGCACCGCAGCTGAGGGTCCGGGCTTGTCTGGATTATTACGGTGGAAACGAGCAACCAGACGAGAAGCATTGAGGTTGGCGGCTGGTTCCCAAGAATCCTCATCAGAGGAGTAGCCTTTCCACTTGACCAGATACTGCAATTGCCCACGATGAAGTCTGGAGTTGAGAATTGAAGATATTTCATAGATGTCCTCCACCAGAACAACGGGAGGTTGAGGCTGATCCGAAGATTGAAGTCTTGTCGGAACATAAGGCTTTATCAACGTTACATGAAATGTGGGGTGAACCGGGATCTCCGGAGGGAGAGCCAATGTCACAGCGTTTTCGTTGATCACGTTAGTTATCTTGTAAGGACCAATGTACATCTGTGAGAATTTCCGTGAAGGTGTTTTCAGTTTCAGATGTTTGGTCGAGAGCCAAACCATATCTCCAGATCGGTAGAGTGGTGGCTTGCTTCTTTTGGAGTCATAGTATCTTTTCTGGTTTTGCTGGGCCAAATGTATATTGGCTTTAAGAAATTTGAAGATGTCAGATAAGGAATTTGCTGTATCGTCAACATGAGGCGAGGCAGTGTTCAGATGAGGGAAGAGATGGAAGGTTGGATGGTAGCCATAGTTTGCATAGAAAGGAGAACATTTAGTAGACCCATTTAAGGAGTTATTGTAGGCGAATTCTGCCATAGGAATGTTGTTCTCCCATTCATCCTGTTGATGGGAACAATAACAGCGAATGTACTGCTCAATCCACTGGTTTACACGCTCTGTTTGTCCATTGGTTTGTGGGTGGTATGCCGTACTATAACGATGGTTGATTTTCAGAACAGCACATAGTTGTCTCCAAAACCTGGAAGTGAACTGAGAGCCCCTGTCGGATACTATGATGGATGGTAGACCATGTAGACTGACTACATGTTTCAGGAATAGGGACGCAGTTTCTGAGGCCATAGGCAGCTTTTTGTAGGGGATGAAATGGGCCATTTTTGTCAACAGATCAACAACAACTAGAATAGTGTTAGACTGGTTTGATAAAGGTAATTCAACAATAAAGTCCATACCTACGGTATGCCACGGTCTTTCTGGAATGGGCAGTGATTGGAGGTAGCCTGATGGTTTGGTCTTTTGTGATTTAGAAACAGTACAGGCATGGCATGACTTGATATAGTTGTCTACGGAATGTCTAAGGTTAGGCCACCAGAAGTTTCTACCTATGAGTTCACTGGTTCTGTGGATGCCTGGGTGTCCCGATAGAGGGGTATCATGATGGTCATGAAGGACCTCTTCTCTAAGGTCGGGAGGTATGTATATTTTTCCCTTTACATGAGAAATTCCTCTGGTGTCAGTTTGTTGTATGTCCTTGGGGATTGTTGTATCATCCTGTTGTAGTGAACGTAGAGTATGAATGGAGTCTTTAGCGAGACCGAGGGAAATGTTGCGGTGGAAGGATAGCTTGTGGTTGTATCTCAAGGTCCTGCCGTAAAAGATGCCTAGATAGGGAATCGGCCTTACCATTCCGGGAGCCTGGCCGATAAGTAATGAGGAAGTTGAATCGGGTAAAGAACAAACTCCAACGAGCTTGTCTAGCAGAGAGAGTCTTACTTGATTGAAGATATTCTAAGTTCTTGTGGTCAGTATAAATGAGAATAGGGTAGATTGTTCCTTCCAAGAGATGTCTCCAGTGTTCAAGAGCTGACTTAATCACGAGTAGTTCCTTCTCTCCAACAGCATAATTTTGTTCGGCTGTAGTCATAAGTCTGGAGAAAAATGCTACTGGATGGATAGGCTCCGATGGAGTTTTGCGCTGTGAGAGAATTGCACCGAGAGCGTACTCAGATGCATCAACTTCTAGGATGTACTGGAGATTTGCATCTGGGAATCGGAGGATGGGAGCAGTGGTGAAGCATTGTTTGAGGAAGTTAAAGGCTTTTTCGGTTTCAGGTGTCCAAAGGAAACGAGTTTGAGTACCTGTGAGTCTACATAGAGGTTTTGCAATCTTTGAAAATCCTTTAATGAACTTGCGATAAAAATTTGCAAAGCCTAGGAAACGCTGAACCTGTTTCCTGTTGGTAGGGGTAGGCCATTTAAGAATGGTGTCGATTTTGCCATCTTCCATTTTAACTCCAGAAGAGGTGATTTTGTAGCCCAGGAAGGTGATTTCTTCAGTGTGGAAGGAGCACTTCTCTAGTTTAGCATACACGTGGTGTGTTCTTAAACGACTTAACACCCAAAGGACATGTTTTTTACGGTCTTCCATGTTATTAGAGTATATCAAGATGTCGTCTAAGTATATTACCAAGCAAACGTCCAGTAGATCTCTAAATATGTCGTTAATAAAATACTGGAAGGTAGCCGGGGCGTTGCATAGCCCAAACGGCATAACTAGGTATTCATAGAGTCCGTAGCGTGTCCGAAAAGCGGTGAGCCACTCGTCCCCCTCCCTGATCCTAATGAGGTTGTATGCGCCTCTTAAATCCAACTTGGTGTAAACAGTTGCTTTACTAAGGCGTTCCACTAATTCTGGGATCAGTGGAAGAGGGTACCTGTTCTTTTTGGTTCTTCTGTTTAACTCACGATAGTCTATTATGGGCCTTAATGAGTTGTCCTTATTCTTGACGAAAAAGATCCCGGCACCTGCTGGGGAGGTAGATGGTCTGATGAACCCTTTCTTTAGGTTCTCATCTAAGTATGCCTTGAGATGAATTAATTCAGGTTGAGAGAGTGGATATATATGTCCGTAAGGTATGCTGGAACCCGATAACAATTCAATAGGGCAGTCATATATGCGATGGGGAGGAAGCGTCTCTGCTTGTTTTTTGTCGAATACGTCAGAGAAATCCTGATATTCTTGTGGTATTATTGCCTGGGAGAATTGTAGTACCTGTTGATGGGGATAGCAAGAAGTCTTGCAGTATGTGGAATCCAGTTCCACTTGTAAAGACTGCCATGAGATTGTAGGTTGATGTTGTTGCAGCCAGGATAAGCCCAATACTATGGGGTAAAGAGGAGAAGGAAGGACATCGAAAGACAAGTACTCAATATGCCCATTACCTGTAGTAACTTTGAGTGGGATGGTGTGGTGTGTAATAGGCCCAGAACTAACATAGGTTCCATCAATGACACGAATGGAGACAGGTATTGCTTTGACACACAAGGGTATTTTATTTTTATTTACAAGGGAGAGATCGATAAAATTGGAGAATGCTCCGGAGTCAATGATTGCTTCCGCTCTGAACATCTGGAGGTCCCACTGTAGGGATAAAGATAAGGTACAGTAAGCGACATCAACCACTTTATTTGTCAAACAATGAGTTATGTGTTTTGACTTACTTCTTTTTTGACGTAGCAGAAGAGGACATTCCTTAACAGGATGATTCGGAGAGGCACAGTACATACAGAGATTCTTCTGTTGACGGCGATGTCTTTCATCCAATGTTAAGGGCCCCTTGGTGAACCCAAGCTCCATGGGTACAGATGAATCCTTTGTGTTAGACAACCCTGGCGTATACCTTTGGGGTGCATCGGATTGTTGTCTTTCTGACCTCCGTTCTCTGATTCTCCGGTCAATCTGAACAGATAAGGTCATAAGACCCTCCAGGGTCCTAGGAAGATCAGTACGGGCAAGTTCGTCCTTTAGAGCATCGGACAACCCCAGCCGGTACTGGTTGCGCAAGGCTACCTCACTCCATTCCGAATCCTTGATATAGAGTTTGAATTCAGATAGATATTCCGTCGTAATGAGCGCATTTTGACCTCAGCTGTTAGTTGTTTCTGTGTGTCTTCATATAATAAACTCATTTGTGTGAAGAAATCAGATAATGAAGTGAGGATAGGGTCGTTATTCTCGAAGAGGTTGTCAGCCCATACCCTGGGTTCGCCAGACAGGAAGGAGATGACAGTCATCACCTCAAGTCTCTCCGTATGGTATGTCTTAGGCCTCATTTGAAATAAGAGGTAGCAGGCGTTTCTGAATTGTCTGAACAATTTCCTATCGCCAGAGAATCTCTCAGGCAAACACACCTGTGGTTCAGGGGTGTTGTCTCTAACAGCTGCCCTAAGGCTGTCATTCTGCAATTGCAGCTCTCTGAGTGCTTGTGACAATTGGTCAACCCTTTGGGAGAGATTGTATACCACATTTGGGAGGTCTGCTGGATCCATGCTTATTCTTTCGGGCAAATTAATATGTGATAGCTATAATTGAATTTAGGTATTGTGGATCTCAACTGCGGACAATGTAGTGTAAAGGAAAGGAATAGGTGTTGTTTTTCTCCTGTTAACTGGTTACAGGAGAGAGAATTGCATAAAAGTTCTAGCTGACTGCTAGTTGACAATCAGCGTATACACTAGAGGCACCTGTTCCTTACAAGTTAAAGTCCCAAGATTTGGTAGGAGATAGGTAATTTATACTTCAGTGTGAGCATTTGAGGAGCGCTGGGATTGTATACTGCTGAGATGGGAGCGGAGTCAGCGTGAGAGATGGGAGAGGTGCTACCGCTGCAGATAACTGACAGGCACAGCGGGGGGGGTGTCGCCAATGGGCAGCAGGAACACGCTGACAGGCAACAGTTCAGTGAAGAGTTCAGCACGGCGTCTGAGCCGGGTCTCTGGTTGCGGTAGAGAGATTGCAGGATCTCCGGTTGTTTTAGGGTGCGTCTGTGAGCACCGGATGGTGAAAGCTTAAAGGCGGCTGTAGCAGAGAGGTGGAAATAACGGAGCTTCACAGGTGGCGTCCCTGATTGTAGTTCCACAAGTAAGCTTTAGTAATCAGAGTCAGAAGGCACTTCATAAAAGATAAGTCTTTTAGGTCTGTAATCTGATGAGGATAAATAACTGGAAGTACTACATATAAGTAGTTTAGTTGTAATCCAAGTTTTAGGTGATGAATCTTTGGTTTAGCCAGGAGGTTAGAACAAACAGCTACTCACAAGTTTGCACGCTGTACACTAACAATAATTGGCACCTGGAAGGGGGAGGTGTAGGTTTAAGTAAGCACTGCTTAAAGGTATACACATGCAGGTAAGAACATGACAGTTGTTGGTCATTTTAAAACTTCTGATTCAGTTGATGAAATTTCAAAGACCTTTTACGTTTATTAGAAGGCGGAAATGCAGACAAAGCTTTCAAAATAGAATCAGAAACAAATTCTTTAAAATTCATAGGTATATCATGTACATTAGAAGTTGAAGGAACTGCAATGTATTATTACTGATGGACACACTATCTGCATGTAAAAATTTATCATGACAACTATTACAAATGACATTCGGCAAAATAATTTCCTCAATTTTACAACAAATGCACTTAGCTTTGGTAGAACCGATGTCATGCAGCAATGTTCCAGCAGAAACTTCTGAGGCAGGATCAGATTGAGACATCTTGCAAAATGTAAAAGAAAAAACAACATATAAAGCAAAATGATCAATTTCCTTATATGACCGTTTCAGGAATGGGAAAAAATGCAAATAGCATAGCCCTCTTATAGAGAAAAAGGCAAGAGACAAACATTAATGAGGTATTGAAATAATGAAAAAGTTTGGCGCCAAGTATGACGCACAACGTAAATGAAATTTTTTTTTGCGCCAATAATAACTGGAAATGACACACTCGCGTCACTAATGACGCAACTGTGTAAGGCTTCGGCTTATGACGAAGGTGCGTCATAGATGTATTTTTCGAGCCAAGAATGACGCAATAAAGTTTAGCATTTGGTGCACCCACGGGCCTAATACCGCCCGCAATTTGCAAGAAGTAGTCAATTGAAAAAAAGACTAAACCCCAGGTAAGAAAAAAATTTCTTAAAAATTTTTTTTTTATATTCCCCAAATATAAAACTGCAGAAGGAAATACATGAACCTGACTCATGGCAAATATAAGTACAATACATATATTTAGAACTTTATATAAATGCATAAAGTGCCAAACCATAGCTGAGGTGTCTTAAGTAATAAAAAACATACTTACCAAAAGACACCTATCCACATATAGCAGATAGCCAAACCAGTACTGAAACAGTTATCAGTAGAGGTAATGGTAAATTAAGAGTATATCGTCGATCTGAAAAGGGAGGTAGGAGATGAATCTCTACAACCGATAACAGAGAACCTATGAAATAGACCCCCGTTAGGGAAATCATCGTACTCAATAAGTGATACTCCCTTCACGTCCCTCTGACATTCGCTGTACTCTGAGAGGAATCAGGCTTCAACAATGCTGAGAAGCGCATATCAACGTAGAAATCTAGGCACAAACTTACTTCACCACCTCCATAGGAGGCAAAGTTTGTAAAACTGAATTGTGGGTGTGGTGAGGGGTGTATTTATAGGCATTTTGAGGTTTGGGAAACTTTGCCCCTTCTGGTAGGATTGTATATCCCATACGTCACTAGCTCATGGACTCTTGCCAATTACATGAAAGAAATGAGTGTATACTGTCCATTTAAGATACTCCAGTCGCAACTGCCACTGTTCATACTCAATCCTTCCATTCCTCACCTTCTCACATCCCTTCTTAATAACAAATCTCCTTATCTCAGACTTCCCCCATTCCCACCATTCAAGAACATCCACAAAAGCCCATTTTCTATTCTTTATCCACTTATACTTTTTTAAGAACTGACTCCTTATATCTTTACCATCCAGCCAACTCACATTTAGTTTGCATACTCTAAATTAAGCTGGAGACTCAAATCACATTGAATACACATATAACCAGAGAAAGACATTCTGAATGATTGCAGCTGAGTATTGCTAGAATAAAAAACAATCTATTCTAGATTTTGCAGACCCACAATCACTGTTGGTACTCCCATTGACTCTGAAGGCATCTTTTAATTTATCATCAGCCCCTGTAAATCCTTACTGGATTTGTCAAGTGAACCTTCCACCGCAGCCTCCCTATCCCTTAAACTTAAAACACAATTAAAATCCCCTGCTACCACTGTAAAATCCCTCCCTCCAAAAAATAAAGCTAACCTAAACAAAATTATCCTTTCTGATTTATTAACTGGAGCATAAATATCAAAAGGGACAGTCAAGTCCAAAAAAAACTTTGATGATTAAAATAGGGCATTTCATTTTAAACTACTTTGCAATTTACTTTTATCACCAATTTTGCTTTGTTCTTTTGGTATTCTTAGTTGAAAGTTAAACCTATGTAGGCTTATATGCTTATTTCTTAGACCTCAAAGGCCGCCTCTAATCTGAATGCAATGTTTCAGTTTTTCACCAATAGAGGGCATTAGTTCATGTGTGTCATATAGATAACATTGAGCTTACACACGTGAAGTTATCTAGGAGTCAGCAACGATTGGCTAAACTGCATGTCTGTCAAAAGAACTTAAATAAGGGGGCAGTTTGCAGAGGCTTAGATACAAGGTAATCACAGAGGTAAAAAACATAATTTATGCTTACCTGATAAATTTATTTCTCTTGTAGTGTAGTCAGTCCACGGGTCATCCATTACTTATGGAATATATCTCTTCCCCAACAGGAAGTTGCAAGAGGATCACCCAAGCAGAGCTGCTATATAGCTCTTCCCCTCACATGTCATATCCAGTCATTCGACCGAAACAAGACGAGAAAGGAGAAACCATAGGGTGCAGTGGTGACTGGAGTTTAATTAAAATTTAGATCTGCCTTAAAAGACAGGGCGGGCCGTGGACTGACTACACTACAAGAGAAATACATTTATCAGGTAAGCATAAATTATGTTTTCTCTTGTTAAGGGTAGTCAGTCCACGGGTCATCCATTACTTATGGGATACCAATACCAAAGCTAAAGTACACGGATGAAGGGAGGGACAAGGCAGGAACTTTAAACGGAGGGAACCACTGCCTGAAGTAACTTTCTCCCAAAAATAGCCTCCGAAGAAGCAAAAGTGTCAAATTTGTAAAATTTTGAAAAAGTGTGAAGTGAAGACCAAGTCGCAGCCTTGCAAATCTGTTCAACAGAAGCCTCATTTTTAAAGGCCCAGGTGGAAGCCACAGCTCTAGTAGAATGAGCTGTAATTCTTTCAGGAGGCTGCTGTCCAGCAGTCTCATAGGCTAAACGTATAATGCTACGAAGCCAAAAGGAGAGAGAGGTAGCCGAAGCCTTTTGACCTCTCCTCTGTCCAGAGTAAACGACAAACAGGGAAGAAGTTTGACGAAAATCTTTAGTTGCCTGTAAATAGAACTTCAGGGCAGGGACTACGTCCAGATTATGCAAAAGACGTTAATTCTTTGAAGAAGGATTACGCACAATGATGGGACAACAATCTCTTGATTGATATTCCTGTTAGAAACTACCTTGGGTAAAAACCCAGGTTTAGTACGCAGGACTACCTTGTCTGAATGGAAAATCAGATAAGGAGAATCACAATGTAAGGCAGATAACTCAGAGACTCTTCGAGCCGAGGAAATAGCCATCAAAAACAGAACTTTCCAAGATAACAGCTTGATATCAATGGAATGAAGGGGTTCAAATGGAACGCCTTGTAGAACGTTAAGAACTAAGTTTAAGCTCCACGGCGGAGCAACAGTCTTAAACACAGGCTTAATCCTAGCCAAAGCCTGACAAAAAGCCTGAACGTCTGGAATTTCTGCCAGACGCTTGTGTAGAAGAATAGACAGAGCAGAAATCTGTCCCTTTAACGAACTAGCGGATAAGCCCTTTTCTAAACCCTCTTGTAGAAAAGACAATATCCTAGGAATCCTAACCTTACTCCATGAGTAACTCTTGGATTCGCACCAATATAAATATTTACGCCATATCTTATGGTAAATTCTTCTGGTAACAGGTTTCCTAGCCTGTATTAAGGTATCAATAACCGACTCCGAGAAGCCACGCTTTGATAGAATCAAGCGTTCAATCTCCATGCAGTCAGCCTCAGAGAAAGTAGATTTGGATGGTTGAAAGGACCCTGAATTAGAAGGTCCTGCCTCAGAGGCAGAGACCATGGTGGACAGGACGACATGTCCACTAGGTCTGTATACCAGGTCCTGCGTGGCCACGCAGGCGCTATCAGAATGACCGATGCTCTCTCCTGTTTGATCTTGGCAATCAGTCGAGGAAGCATCGGAAATGGTGGAAATACATAAGCCAGGTTGAAGACCCAAGGGGCTGTCAGAGCATCTATCAGCACCGCTCCCGGGTCCCTGGACCTGGATCCGTAACAAGGAAGCTTGGCGTTCTGGCGAGACGCCATGAGATCCAGATCTGGTTTTCCCCAAAGATGAATCAGTTGAGCGAAGACCTCCGGATGAAGTTCCCACTCCCCCGGATGAAAAGTCTGGCAACTTAGAAAATCCACCTCCCAGTTCTCCACGCCTGGGATGTAGATCGCTGATAGGTGGCAAGAGTGAGACTCTGCCCAGCGAATTATCTTTGAGACTTCCAACATCGCTAGGGAACTCCTGGTTCCCCCTTGATGATTGATGTAAGCCACAGTCGTGATGTTGTCCGACTGAAATCTGATGAACCTCAGAGTTGCTAACTGAGGCCAAGCTAGAAGAGCCTTGAATATTGCTCTTAACTCCAGAATATTTATTGGGAGGAGTTTCTCCTCCTGAGTCCATGATCCCTGAGCCTTCAGGGAATTCCAGACTGCGCCCCAACCTAGAAGGCTGGCGTCTGTTGTTACAATCGTCCAATCTGGCCTGCGAAAGGTCATCCCCTTGGACAGGTGGGGCCGAGAAAACCACCATAGAAGAGAATCTCTGGTCTCTTGATCCAGATTTAGTAGAGGGGACAAATCTGAGTAATCCCCATTCCACTGACTTAGCATGCACAATTGCAGCGGTCTGAGATGCAGGCGCGCAAATGGTACTATGTCCATTGCCGCTACCATTAAGCCGATTACTTCCATGCACTGAGCTACTGACGGGTGTGGAATGGAATGAAGAGCACGGCAAGCATTTAGAAGTTTTGATAACCTGGCCTCCGTCAGGTAAATTTTCATCTCTACAGAATCTATAAGAGTCCCTAGGAAGGGAACCCTTGTGAGTGGTAATAGAGAACTCTTTTCCACGTTCACCTTCCACCCATGCGACCTCAGAAATGCCAGAACTATCTCTGTATGAGAATTGGCAGTTTGAAAACTTGACGCTTGTATCAGAATGTCGTCTAGGTACGGAGCCACCGCTATGCCTCGCGGTCTTAGTACCGCCAGAAGTGAGCCCAGAACCTTTGTAAAGATTCTTGGAGACGTAGCTAACCCGAAGGGAAGAGCTACAAACTGGTAATGCCTGTCTAGGAAGGCAAATTTTAGGTACCGATAATGATTCTTGTGAATCGGTATGTGAAGGTAGGCATCCTTTAAGTCCACAGTGGTCATGTACTGACCCTCTTGGATCATGGGTAGGATGGTTCGAATAGTTTCCATTTTGAATGATGGAACTCTTAGGAATTTGTTTAGGATTTTTAAGTCCAAGATTGGTCTGAAGGTTCCCTCTTTCTTGGGAACCACAAACAGATTTGAATAGAATCCTAGCCCGTGTTCCGACCGCGGAACTGGGTGGATCACCCCCATTAGTAAGAGGTCTTGTACACAGCGTAGAAACGCCTCTTTCTTTATTTGGTTTGCTGATAACCTTGAAAGATGAAATCTCCCTTGTGGAGGAGAAGCTTTGAAGTCCAGAAGATATCCCTGAGATATGATCTCCAACGCCCAGGGATCCTGGACATCTCTTGCCCAAGCCTGGGTGAAGAGAGAAAGCCTGCCCCCCACTAGATCCGTTTCCGGATAGGGGGCCCTCTCTTCATGCTGTCTTAGGGGCAGCAGCAGGTTTTCTGGCCTGCTTGCCCTTGTTCCAGGACTGGTTAGTTTTCCAGCCCTGTCTGTAACAAGCAACAGCTCCTTCCTGTTTTGGAGCGGAGGAAGTTGATGCTGCTCCTGCCTTGAGGTTACGAAAGGCACGAAAATTAGACTGTTTGGCCTTTGATTTGGCCCTGTCCTGAGGCAGAGCATAGCCCTTACCTCCCGTAATGTCAGCGATAATTTCTTTCAAGCCGGGCCCGAATAAGGTCTGCCCTTTGAAAGGAATATTAAGCAATTTAGATTTAGAAGTCACGTCAGCTGACCAGGATTTAAGCCATAGCGCTCTGCGCGCTTGGATGGCGAATCCGGAGTTCTTAGCCGTAAGTTTGGTTAAATGTACAACGGCATCAGAAACAAATGCGTTAGCTAGCTTAAGTGCTTTAAGCTTGTTCATAATTTCATCCAATGGAGCTGTGCGAATGGCCTCTTCCAGAGACTCAAACCAGAATGCCGCCGCAGCAGTGACAGGCGCAATGCATGCAAGGGGCTGTAAGATAAAACCTTGTTGAACAAACATTTTCTTAAGGTAACCTTCTAATTTTTTATCCATTGGATCTGAAAAGGCACAACTATCCTCCACCGGGATAGTGGTACGCTTAGCTAAAGTAGAAACTGCTCCCTCCACCTTAGGGACCGTCTGCCATAAGTCTCGTGTGGTGGCGTCTATAGGAAACATTTTCCTAAATATGGGAGGAGGGGAAAAAGGCACACCGGGTCTATCCCACTCCTTGCTAATAATCTCTGTAAGCCTTTTAGGTATAGGAAACACGTCAGTACACACCGGTACCGCATAGTATCTATCCAACCTACATAATTTTTCTGGAATTGCAACCGTGTTACAATCATTCAGAGCCGCTAATACCTCCCCTAGCAATATGCGGAGGTTCTCAAGCTTAAATTTAAAATTAGAAATCTCTGAATCCAGTCTCCCTGGATCAGATCCGTTACCCACAGAATGAAGCTCTCCGTCTTCATGTTCTGCAAATTGTGACGCAGTATCGGACATGGCTCTCACATCATCAGCGCGCTCTGTCCTTAACCCAGAGCTATCACGCTTGCCTCTTAATTCTGGCAATTTAGATAATACTTCTGTCTTAACAGTAGCCATGTCTTGCAAAGTGATTTGTAAGGGCCTCCCTGATGTACTTGGCGCCACAAAATCACGCACCTCCTGAGCGGGAGGCGAAGGTACTGACACGTGAGGAGAGTTAGTCGGCATAACTTCCCCCTCGTTGTCTGGTGATAATTTCTTTACATGTAAAGACTGACTTTTATTTAAAGTTACATCAATGCATTTAGTACACATCTTTCTATGGGGCTCCACATTGGCCTTCATACATAGTGAACAAACAGATTCATCTGTGTCAGACATGTTTAAACAGACTAGCAATGAGACTAGCAAGCTTGGAAAATACTTTTCAAATAAATTTACAAGCAATATAAAAAAAAACGCTACTGTGCCTTTAAGAAGCACAAAAAGCTGTCACAGTTGAAATAACAATGAACCAAATTAGTTATAGCAACCAAATTTTCACAGTAAATGTATTAAGTTAGCAAAGGATTGCACCCACCAGCAAATGGATGATTAACCCCTTAATACCCAAAAACGGATAACAATTTAATAATTAACGTTTTTATCACAGTCAAACACACTGTCACAGGTCTGCTGTGACTGATTACCTCCCTCAAAATGAATTTTGAAGACCCCTGAGCTCTCTAGAGACGTCCTGGATCATGGAGGATGAAGTAGGAAGATTGTGACTGAATTTTTACTGCGCAAAAAAGCGCTAAAATAGGCCCCTCCCACTCATATTACAACAGTGGGGAAGCTCAGTTAACTGTTTCTATGCAGAAACAAAAGTTAGCCATGTGGTAAAAATCATGCCCCAATAAGTTTTATCACCAAGTACCTCACAAAAAACGATTAACATGCCAGTAAACGTTTTGAACATACATTTTAAAAGTTATGAAGTGTTATTAATAAGCCTGCTACCAGTCGCTTTTACTGCAGTTAAGGCTCAGACATTACTTCAGTATTAACAGTATTTTCTGAGTCAAATTCCATTCCCTAGAAAAATATTTCAGTGTACACACACTCATCAGCCTAATACCAGTCGCTACCACTGCATTTAAGGCTGAACTTACATTACATTGGTATCAGCAGTAATTTCTCAGTCAATTCCATTGCTTAGAAAAATAATTTACTGCACATACCTCGTTTGCAGGGGGGCCCTGCATGCTATTCCCCTTTTCTGAAGTTACCTCACTCCTCAGAATGTGCGAGAACAGCCAGTGGATCTTAGTTACGTCTGCTAAGATCATAGAAAACGCAGGCAGATTCTTCTTCTAATGCTGCCTGAGAAACAAACAGCACACTCCGGTGCCATTTAAAATAACAAACTTTTGATTGAAGAAATAAACTAAGTTTAAAAACACCACAGACCTCTCACAACGACCTATCTTTAGTTAGGTTGCAAGAGAATGACTGGATATGACATGTGAGGGGAGGAGCTATATAGCAGCTCTGCTAGGGTGATCCTCTTGCAACTTCCTGTTGGGGAAGAGATATAATCCCATAAGTAATGGATGACCCGTGGACTGACTACACTTAACAAGAGAAAGTGTATTAATATAACAGTGTTGGTTATGCAAAACTGGGGAATGGGTAATAAAGGGATTATCTATATTTCTAAACAATAACAATTCTGGTGTAGATTGTTCCTTTAAATAACCAAACCACAAAATAAAAAAGAAAAAACTCTAAAAAAAACCTCCCCTTAACTATATGTTTAATCCCACAAACAAAACTCCAACACCACCATTTCTCTCAGTAAAGACCATACATTTTGAAATGATAAAATCTGAACGAAACCAACATTCCTGCAAACAAAATATACTACATGACAAATTTAAAAAAGAAAAAAAAAAAGCCCATCTGGCTGCAGTGTGAATGCTACGCACATTTCTACTTACTAATATATATAATAAAACTCATTATTTCTTGGTCTTTTTTCTACCAGTGGCAGGAGATTCCAAACCTCTAAGCTTACTATCTAGAGTAGCAACAGGACATTTAGTCTTTTTTCTACCAGTGGCAGGAGATTCCAAACCTCTAAGCTTACTATCTCGAGTAGCAACAGGACATTTAGTCTTTTTTCTACCAGTGGCAGGAGATTCCAAACCTCTAAACTTACTATCTAGAGTAGCAACAGGACATTTAGTCTTTTTTCTACCAGTGGCAGGAGATTCCAAACCTCTAAGCTTACTATCTAGAGTAGCAACAGGACATTTAGTCTTTTTTCTACCAGTGGCAGGAGATTCCAAACCTCTAAGCTTACTATCTAGAGTAGCAACAGGACATTTAGTCTTTTTTCTACCAGTGGCAGGAGATTCCAAACCTCTAAGCTTACTATCTAGAGTAGCAACAGGACATTTAGTCTTTTTTCTTAACCTGGTGTCCTTCAAGTAAGCCGGCTCTCCCAGAGAAGAGTCCGAAAAAGCATCACAAGTCTCAGAATCACATGGAGACGCCACATTGCCTAAAGTCTCAGAATCACATGGAGACGCCACGTTGCCTAAAGTCTCAGAATCACACGGAGACGCCACATTGCCTAAAGTCTCAGAATCACACGGAGACGCCACATTGCCTAAAGTCTCAGAATCACATGGAGATGCCACATTGCCTAAAGTCTCAGAATCACATGGAGACGCCACATTGCCTATATTGTGAATAGCCTCGCTCTCAGGGGCAGAGGCCTATATTCTGAACAGGCTCGCTCTCAGGGGCAGAGGCCTATATTCTGAACAGGCTCATTCTCAGGGGCAGAGGCCTATATGCTGAACAGGCTCGCTCTCAGGGGCAGAGGCCTATATTCTGAACAGGCTCGCTCTCAGGGGCAGAGGCCTATATTGTGAACAGGCTCGCTCTCAGGGGCAGAGGCCTATATTGTGAACAGGCTCACTCTCAGGGGCAGAGGCCTATATTGTGAACAGGCTCACTCTCAGGGGCAGAGGCCTATATTCTGAACAGGTTCGCTCTCAGGGGCAGAGGCCTATATTGTGAACAGGCTCACTCTCAGGGGCAGAGGCCTATATTGTGAACAGGCTCACTCTCAGGGGCAGAGGCCTATATTGTGAACAGGCTCATTCTCAGGGGCAGAGGCCTATATTGTGAACAGGCTCACTCTCAGGGGCAGAGGCCTATATTGTGAACAGGCTCATTCTCAGGGGCAGAGGCCTATATTGTGAACAGGTTCGCTCTCACGGGCAGAGGCCTATATTGTGAACAGGCTCACTCTCAGGGGCAGAGGCCTATATTGTAAACAGGCTCACTCTCAGGGGCAGAGGCCTATATTGTAAACAGGCTCACTCTCAGGGGCAGAGGCCTATATTGTAAACAGGCTCACTCTCAGGGGCAGAGGCCTATATTCCATGATATAAAGGCAGCACATACATACAGAATACCTGCAGAACATACACCCATGACATAAAGGCAGCACATACATACAGATTACCTGCAGAACATACACCCATGACATAAAGGCAGCACATACATACAGATTATCTGCAGAACATACACCCATGACATAAAGGCAGCACATACATACAGATTACCTGCAGAACATACACCCATGATATAAAGGCAGCACATACATACAGATTACCTGCAGAACATACACCCATGACATAAAGGCAGCACATACATACAGATTACCTGCAGAACATACATACACCCATGACATAAGGCAGCGCCGACATACAGAATACCTGCAGAACATACACCCATGATATAAAGGTAGCACATACATACAGATTCGCTGCAGAACATACACCCATGACATAAAGGCAGCACATACATACAGATTACCTGCAGAACATACACTCATGACATAAAGGCAGCACATACATACAGATTACCTGCAGAAAATACACCCATGACATAAAGGCAGCACATACAAACAGATTACCTGCAGAACATACACCCATGATATAAAGGCAGCACATACATACAGATTACCTGCAGAACATACACCCATGATATAAGGCAGCACATACATACAGATTACCTGTAGAACATACACCCATGATATAAAGGCAGCACATACATACAGATTACCTGCAGAACATACACCCATGATATAAGGCAGCACATACATACAGATTACCTGTAGAACATACACCCATGATATAAGGCAGCACATACATACAGATTACCTGTAGAACATACACCCATGATATAAAGGCAGCACATACATACAGATTACCTGCAGAACATACATACACCCATGATATAAAGGTAGCACATACATACAGATTACCTGCAGAACATACACCCATGACATAAAGGCAGCACATACATACAGAATACCTGCAGAACATACACCCATGATATAAAGGTAGCACATACATACAGATTACCTGCAGCACATACACCCATGATATAAAGGCAGCACATACATACAGATTACCTGCAGAACATACACCCATGACATAAAGGCAGCACATACATACAGATTACCTGCAGAACATACACTCATGACATAAAGGCAGCACATACATACAGATTACCTGCAGAACATACACCCATGACATAAAGGCAGCACATACATACAGATTACCTGCAGAACATACACTCATGACATAAAGGCAGCACATACATACAGATTACCTGCAGAACATACACCCATGACATAAAGGTAGCACATACATACAGATTACCTGCAGAACATACACCCATGATATAAAGGTAGCACATACATACAGATTACCTGCAGAACATACACCCATGATATAAAGGCAGCACATACATACAGATTACCTGCAGAACATACACCCATGATATAAGGCAGCACATACATACAGATTACCTGTAGAACATACACCCATGATATAAAGGCAGCACATACATACAGATTACCTGCAGAACATACACCCATGATATAAGGCAGCACATACATACAGATTACCTGTAGAACATACACCCATGATATAAAGGCAGCACATACATACAGATTACCTGCAGAACATACACCCATGATATAAGGCAGCACATACATACAGATTACCTGTAGAACATACACCCATGATATAAAGGCAGCACATACATACAGATTACCTGCAGAACATACACCCATGATATAAGGCAGCACATACATACAGATTACCTGTAGAACATACACCCATGATATAAGGCAGCACATACATACAGATTACCTGTAGAACATACACCCATGATATAAAGGCAGCACATACATACAGATTACCTGCAGAACATACATACACCCATGACATAAGGCAGCAAATACATACAGAATACCTGCAGAACATACACCCATGATATAAAGGTAGCACATACATACAGATTACCTGCAGAACATACACCCATGATATAAGGCAGCACATACATACAGATTACCTGTAGAACATACACCCATGATATAAAGGCAGCACATACATACAGATTACCTGCAGAACATACACCCATGATATAAGGCAGCACATACATACAGATTACCTGTAGAACATACACCCATGATATAAAGGCAGCACATACATACAGATTACCTGCAGAACATACACCCATGACATAAAGGCAGCACATACATACAGATTACCTGCAGAACATACACCCATGATATAAAGGCAGCACATACATACAGATTACCTGCAGAACATACACCCATGATATAAAGGCAGCACATACATACAGAATACCTGTAGAACATACACCCATGATATAAAGGCAGCACATACATACAGATTACCTGCAGAACATACACCCATAATATAAAGGCAGCGCATACATACAGAATACCTGCAGAACATACACCCATGATATAAAGGCAGCACATACATACAGATTACCTGCAGAACATACACTCATGACATAAAGGCAGCACATACATACAGATTACCTGCAGAACATACACCCATGACATAAGGCAGCACATACATACAGATTACCTGCAGAACATACACCCATGACATAAAGGCAGCACATACATACAGATTACCTGCAGAACATACACCCATGACATAAAGGCAGCACATACATACAGATTACCTGCAGAACATACACCCATGATATAAAGGCAGCACATACATACAGATTACCTGCAGAACATACACCCATGATATAAAGGCAGCACATACAGATTACCTGCAGAACATACACCCATGACATAAAGGCAGCACATACATACAGATTACCTGCAGAACATACACCCATGACATAAAGGCAGCACATACATACAGATTACCTGCAGAACATACACCCATGATATAAAGGCAGCACATACATACAGATTACCTGCAGAACATACACCCATGATATAAAGGCAGCACATACATACAGATTACCTGTAGAACATACACCCATGATATAAAGGCAGCACATACATACAGATTACCTGCAGAACATACACCCATGATATAAGGGCAGCACATACATACAGATTACCTGCAGAACATACACCCATGACATAAAGGCAGCACATACATACAGAATACCTGCAGCACATACATACAGATTACCTGTAGAACATACACCCATGATATAAAGGCAGCACATACATACAGATTACCTGTAGAACATACACCCATGATATAAAGGCAGCACATACATACAGATTACCTGCAGAACATACACCCATGATATAAAGGCAGCACATACATACAGATTACCTGCAGAACATACACCCATGACATAAAGGCAGCACATACATACAGAATACCTGCAGCACATACATACAGATTACCTGCAGCACATACACCCATGATATAAAGGCAGCACATACATACAGATTACCTGCAGAACATACACCCATGATATAAAGGCAGCACATACATACAGATTACCTGCAGAACATACACCCATGATATAAAGGCAGCACATACATACAGATTACCTGCAGAACATACACCCATGACATAAAGGCAGCACATACATACAGAATACCTGCAGCACATACATACAGATTACCTGCAGCACATACACCCATGACATAAAGGTAGCACATACATACAGATTACCTGCAGAACATACACCCATGATATAAAGGCAGCACATAAATACAGATTATCTGCAGAACATACACCCATGATATAAAGGCAGCACATACATACAGATTATCTGCAGAACATACACCCATGATATAAAGGCAGCACATACATACAGATTATCTGCAGAACATACACCCATGATATAAAGGCAGCACATACATACAGATTATCTGCAGAACATACACCCATGATATAAAGGCAGCACATACATACAGATTATCTGCAGAACATACACACATGATATAAAGGCAGCACATACATACAGATTATCTGCAGAACATACACCCATGATATAAAGGCAGCACATACATACAGATTACCTGCAGAACATACACCCATGATATAAAGGTAGCACATACATACAGATTATCTGCAGAACATACACCCATGAGATAAAGGCAGCACATACATACAGATTATCTGCAGAACATACACCCATGATATAAAGGCAGCACATACATACAGATTACCTGCAGAACATACACCCATGATATAAAGGCAGCACATACATACAGATTACCTGCAGAACATACACCCATGACATAAAGGTAGCACATACATACAGATTACCTGCAGAACATACACCCATGACATAAAGGCAGCACATACAAACAGAATACCTGCAGAACATACACCCATGACATAAAGGCAGCACATACAAACAGAATACCTGCAGAACATACACCCATGATATAAAGGCAGCACATACATACAGATTACCTGCAGAACATACACCCATGATATAAAGGCAGCACATACATACAGATTACCTGCAGAACATACACCCATGACATAAAGGCAGCACATACAAACAGAATACCTGCAGAACATACACCCATGATATAAAGGCAGCACATACATACAGATTACCTGCAGAACATACACCCATGACATAAAGGCAGCACATACAAACAGAATACCTGCAGAACATACACCCATGATATAAAGGCAGCACATACATACAGATTACCTGCAGAACATACACCCATGACATAAAGGCAGCACATACATACATTATACCTGCAGAACATACACCCATGACATAAAGGCAGCACATACATACATTATACCTGCAGAACATACACCCATGACATAAGGCAGCACATACATACAGATTACCTGCAGAACATACACCCATGATATAAAGGCAGCACATACATACAGATTACCTGCAGAACATACACCCATGATATAAAGACAGCACATACATACAGATTACCTACAGAACATACACCCATGATATAAAGGCAGCACATACATACAGATTAACTGCAGAACATACACCCATGACATAAAGGCAGCACATACATACAGATTACCTGCAGAACATACACCCATGACATAAAGGCAGCACATACATACATTATACCTGCAGAACATACACCCATGATATAAAGGCAGCACATACATACAGATTACCTGCAGAACATACACCCATGATATAAAGGCAGCACATACATACAGATTACCTGCAGAACATACATACAGAATACCTGCAGAACATACACCCATGATATAAAGGCAGCACATACATACAGATTACCTGCAGAACATACACCCATGATATAAAGGCAGCACATACATACAGATTACCTGCAGAACATACATACAGATTACCTGCAGCACATACATACAGAATACCTGCAGAACATACACCCATGACATAAAGGCAGCACATACATACAGAATACCTGCAGAACATACACCCATGATATAAAGGCAGCACATACATACAGATTACCTGCAGAACATACACCCATGATATAAAGACAGCACATACATACAGATTACCTGCAGAACATACACCCATGATATAAGGGCAGCACATACATACAGATTACCTGCAGAACATACACCCATGATATAAAGGCAGCACATACATACAGATTACCTGCAGAACATACACCCATGATATAAAGGCAGCACATACATACAGATTACCTGTAGAACATACACCCATGATATAAAGACAGCACATACATACAGATTACCTGCAGAACATACACCCATGATATAAGGGCAGCACATACATACAGATTACCTGCAGAACATACACCCATGATATAAGGGCAGCACATACATACAGATTACCTGCAGAACATACACCCATGATATAAGGGCAGCACATACATACAGATTACCTGCAGAACATACACCCATGATATAAAGGCAGCACATACATACAGATTACCTGTAGAACATACACCCATGATATAAAGGCAGCACATACATACAGATTACCTGCAGAACATACACCCATGATATAAAGGTAGCACATACATACAGATTACCTGTAGAACATACACCCATGACATAAAGGCAAGCACATACATACAGATTACCTGCAGAACATACACCCATGATATAAAGGCAGCACATACATACAGAATACCTGCAGAACATACACCCATGATATAAAGGCAGCACATACATACAGATTACCTGTAGAACATACACCCATGATATAAAGGCAGCACATACATACAGATTACCTGCAGAACATACACCCATGATATAAAGGCAGCACATACATACAGATTACCTGCAGAACATACACCCATGATATAAGGCAGCACATACATACAGATTACCTGCAGAACATACACCCATGATATAAAGGCAGCACATACATACAGATTACCTGCAGAACATACACACATGATATAAAGGCAGCACATACATACAGATTACCTGTAGAACATACACCCATGACATAAAGCAGCACATACATACAGATTACCTGCAGCACATACACCCATGATATAAAGGCAGCACATACATACAGATTACCTACAGAACATACACCCATGACATAAGGCAGCACATACATACAGATTACCTGCAGCACATACACCCATGATATAAAGGCAGCACATACATACAGATTACCTGTAGCACATACATACAGATTACCTGCAGCACATACATACAGATTACCTGCAGCACATACATACAGATTACCTGCAGCACATACATACATTATACCTGCAGAACATACACCCATGATATAAAGGCAGCACATACATACAGATTACCTACAGAACATACACCCATGACATAAGGCAGCACATACATACAGATTACCTGTAGAACATACATACACCCATGACATAAGGCAGCACATACATACAGATTACCTGCAGAACATACACCCATGATATAAAGGCAGCACATACATACAGATTACCTACAGAACATACACCCATGACATAAGGCAGCACATACATACAGATTACCTGTAGAACATACACCCATGACATAAAGGCAGCACATACATACAGATTACCTGCAGAACATACACCCATGACATAAAGGCAGCACATACATACAGATTACCTGCAGAACATACACCCATGACATAAAGGCAGCACATACATAGATTACCTGTAGCACATACATACAGATTACCTGCAGCACATACATACAGATTACCTGCAGCACATACATACAGATTACCTGCAGCACATACATACATTATACCTGCAGAACATACACCCATGATATAAAGGCAGCACATACATACAGATTACCTACAGAACATACACCCATGACATAAGGCAGCACATACATACAGATTACCTGTAGAACATACATACACGCATGACATAAGGCAGCACATACATACAGATTACCTGCAGAACATACACCCATGATATAAAGGCAGCACATACATACAGATTACCTGCAGAACATACACCCATGATATAAAGGCAGCACATACATACAGATTACCTGCAGAACATACACCCATGACATAAAGGCAGCACATACATACAGATTACCTGCAGAACATACACCCATGACATAAGGCAGCACATACATACAGATTACCTGCAGAACATACATACACCCATGATATAAAGGCAGCACATACATACAGATTACCTGCAGAACATACACCCATGACATAAAGGCAGCACATACATACAGATTACCTACAGAACATACACCCATGACATAAGGCAGCACATACATACAGATTACCTGCAGAACATACACCCATGACATAAAGGCAGCACATACATACAGATTACCTGCAGAACATACACCCATGATATAAAGGCAGTACATACATACAGATTACCTGTAGAACATACACCCATGACATAAGGCAGCACATACATACAGATTACCTGCAGAACATACACCCATGACATAAAGGCAGCACATACATACAGATTACCTGCAGAACATACACCCATGACATAAAGGCAGCACATACATACAGATTACCTACAGAACATACACCCATGACATAAAGGCAGAACATACATACAGATTACCTGCAGAACATACACCCATGATATAAAGGTAGCACATACATACAGATTACCTGCAGAACATACACCCATGATATAAAGGTAGCACATACATACAGATTACCTGCAGAACATACACCCATGATATAAAGGCAGCACATACAGATTACCTGCAGAACATACACCCATGATATAAGGCAGCACATACATACAGATTACCTGCAGCACATACACCCATGATATAAAGGCAGCACATACATACAGATTACCTGTAGAACATACACCCATGACATAAGGCAGCACATACATACAGATTATCTGCAGAACATACACCCATGATATAAAGGCAGCACATACATACAGATTACCTGTAGAACATACACCCATGACATAAGGCAGCACATACATACAGATTACCTGCAGAACATACACCCATGACATAAAGGTAGCACATACATACAGATTACCTGCAGAACATACACCCATGATATAAAGGCAGCACATACAGATTACCTGCAGAACATACACCCATGATATAAGGCAGCACATACATACAGATTACCTGCAGCACATACACCCATGATATAAAGGCAGCACATACATACAGATTACCTGCAGAACATACAAACATACAGAGCTATAAGCTGAGGCGCTGGCAATACAGGATACCACTAGGGGCACAAATGCTGCACCTCATTCAAACGGAACATCAGGGCTAAACAAGTTGCAGAAAGTATGTGTTTAACACGCTGCAAGACATGCACAGGAAACAGCAGGCTTTATCACACGAAGGAGCTGGCTGTGTGTCCCCAAAACCGCACAGAATCAACTCATTAAACTTCCAGAACCTATAACTGCTTTGTGCTACCTTCATTCTTCCTAGACCAGATGATAAAAACATGGCAGCAAACACTGTAATTATAAGATTGCCTGCTATCTTGTATACTGGGGAAAAGCAACGCATTATTATCACACTGTTTGCTGAGGAACACATATGGGGGGAGATTTATCAAAGCGTCAACTATGTTGCATTCGTGGGCGTCAATACGTTCGCCAAACATTGCGGCCGTGGATCTGAATACGATCTCCTTATTTATGAAAAAAGCCATCAAAAACACGGACATCAAGTATGGTGCGAAGAGCATCGGACTAGTGTTAACTAACAGTCATCGATGTCGCGGCTATTTGGGTTTTTCCCAACTTTATTTATACCATTTCATTACCGTCCACGAACAAGCACATTTCTCTTTAGCACATTATTGTATATAGTGTAAATGTATTCTTTTTCTGAGCTGGACTAATTGCGAATATAGCAAGTAGAGACATATTTGGTGCAAAGTGGAGAGTGAATTCTTTTTAATATTGGACATACATATTTTAGTATGTATACACACACCTACACACACACACACACATATATATATATATATATATATATATATATATATGTGTGTGTGTGTTATGTCAGAAATCTTTTGCAAACATATTTACATGTCCCCAAGTTCCTTTTTTTGTTCTAAACAATGTTGTTTGTCATATCTCTGTGTTTATTTATACAACTATATGTATATATTGTAAATGTATTATTATTCTGAGTAGGAATAATTGTGAATATAAAATGTAATCAGAGTATAGGAAAGTAAAAATGTAAGTTGCACTAGTGGGAGCTAGCTGCTAATTGGTGCCTGTACACATTTGTCTCTTGTGATTGGCTAAATAGATGCATTCAGCTAGCTGCCAGTAGTGCAATGCTGTTCCTTCAGCAAATGATAACAAGAGAATGAAGCAAATTTGATAATAGAAGTAAATTCAAAAGATGTTTAAAATGGTATGTTCTATCCAAATCATGAAAGAATATTTTGGGGTTTCCTGACCCTTTAAGAGCTGGGTCAGGTTTCTCTCTGCACCTGTCTAACTCCTCCTGATTGCAATTTATTTTTAAAAACCACCCCTACACAGGTGTTATAAAATGGGCTGGCATATAAGATGACATTTCTTACTGAAAAAGAAATTCAAGAGAAGGAAGAATTACACTGAAAATAGCATGACAGTAAAGAGGTGATTTTAATTTCTGCTGTATCTGAATCATGACAGTTTAATGTGTCAGTAAACCTAAACAATAATGTTATATAATTCTGCACATAGTGAAGAATTATATAACAATATTTTAGTGCTATAGTTATAAAACCTTTTTTTTCCCTTAGAATTTTTTAAAAATATGCTGCTTTTACAGACCCGCTCTCTGCTGAGCGGGTCTGTTTTTTTTACTCAGCGCATCGGGCCAGCTGTATAATCACAGCCCGGCCCGACCGCGCCATAACATTAAGTGCAGCTCGCTCCTGCTCTGTCTGACAGCAGGAGCGAGCTGCAATTAATGTTATGGCGCGGTCTGGCCGGGCTGTGACTATACAGCTGGCCCGATGCGCAGAGTAAAAAAAAAAACAGACCCGCTCAGCAGAGAGCGGGTCTGTAAAAGCGGCATATTTTTAAAAAAATTCTAAGGGAAAAAAAGGTTTTATAACAATAACACTAAAATAATGTTATATAATTCTGCACTATGTGCAGAATTATATAACATTAGTTTTTAGGTTTACTGTCCCTTTAATGTTAGGTGGGCTATCCCTTTGAGCTATCAGCTTAAGATTATATTAAATCAAACATCAGTTCGAATTTTACACTGTGTGTCCTAATGTCAGTATCAATGTTTATCTTTCATTTTAATTTCACATATACATACTTTCAAAGTATAATATACAATGTATAATACACAATGTAACAAATGGCACTTACAAGTTCTGAGTGATCAATGACACAAGTATCGAGCAATTTGATTCGTTAGTGATAGTTTATAATTTGTATTTGAATCAGATTGGCTGATGTCATAAATCATGTGATTATGCATATTCCAATCAAAAGTGGTGTTAACAATCACTAGTGTGTGGGTTATTTAGGAGTTTGCGTCATAATTGGTGTGAAAAGTGTTGCGTCAAATATGGCGGGAAGTGGAGAGTGGGACTTGTATTACATGGCTTAAACATCTGCAAATAGATTTTTCCAAAAAATAAAAAGGAAGTTAGCTATATTATGTTGTGTATTTATTTCATTTTTATCTCTATATCTATTAGTGCAACAAGTTTGGGGCAAAACTTTTCAACAAATTTGTGGAAATAATATTGTCCCCTTGCTTTGTAATGAGAGACAAATTTGTAACATAATCCATAAGTAGTAATGTATTTTTTATTTTTAGCCCTATATCTACTAGTGCACCAAATGTGGAGCAATGATATTGTTTGATTTAGAAAGGGTATACAATTTTAATAAAGTTTCTCATTTACTTTTATTATGTTATATACTTCATTCTCTTGCAGCATCGAACATAAGCTTTCTGTGTTTTCCGACTCCCATTGAGTTCTATGGCATCCGCGACCTGAAGGATGGCGGATTGAAAACTAGGTATGCTGAGTCGGAAAAGACACAAGCGTAACTGAAGAAATGTTGATAACTTTGTGAGAGCTTCAAATAGTGTCGAATAGGAGGGCGAATTAACACGATTCCGCTTGAATTCCACAGGTTTTCAACTCGCATCGTTGTGTGTCAGATTGAGATTGCGGGATATGTTACGTCACAAATTTCAACATTTGCCAATCTTAAAGCTTTGATAACTACGGCGGATTAATCTTGCGACAATTACGACGTGAAATTCCAGCGTATTTTCGGTTGATGCTTTGATAAATAGGCCCTATGGTGTAAAGTGAAGTCTGCCATGTTAGCTTTTAGTTTAAAGAATGAAAGATCTGTTAATTACAGGAAATTATAACAATACACAAACAGACATTTCTATGTCACCCTGTATCCTATCTAACACCAGGTGAGACAAAAAGAAACCCATCTCTTTTACCTATTAAACAGTGACGCAGTTTCCATTAGACCAGTGGTCTCAAAGTACCGTCCCTGAGGCCATATGCGGCCCTCAAGATAGTTTAATCTGGTAAATTATTAATTTGGTGCCATCATTTTATTTTAGGGTTCTAATTGGTGTAATAAGTTGATGTTGTATATAGGCACTGACAAGATGTGTATGTCTATTGAGGGCTACAACTCCCATCATGCACTACAACTTGGGTAAATGTCACTTCCAGTCTCTAGTATATCCAGTTCCAGGGCACTCACTCTGTTCAAGTGGCCCTCATAGGAGAAGAACACTTGGCCAGTGGCCCCTGGTTACAATGAGATTGATACCTCTGCATTAGACCATTCCTAGGCTGCCCATCATAGGAAGAAAAAGCAGAAATAGGAGCTGGGAATCTCAGATATGATATAGGCCAAGTTAGAGAAATTTCTCTTCTTATTTCTAGTTATCTTGGCCTTTCCATCCAACTCTTACCAGGTGAGCAAGATACAAAGCAATACCCAAAATGATTAGGGTGGGAAAAAGAAACAGGACACCAGCAATAAATGCAAAAAAAAATAAAGTATTGCTCCGTATTTTGCTGAGTCTGACTGAGCCACACCCAGTTTGTAAAGTGAAATGAAAGTCTGGCAAACTGCAGCTTAAAACATCCCTTTAATAGACGACTTGTTCTTCAGGGACCAAGATGTTGCTGCTCCACAAGCAGAATGTACGGTAATGTTATCTGTCAGCTAGTTAATAAGCCCTATCCAGGAGTATATAGAAGCCTGGTAATCCATCGTTTTCAGTATATATATATATATATATGGAAGCAAGTAGAACGTTACAGTTCAGAAAACTGTAAACAAGCAGCACCAAAGATTGCGCTGATTGGGGGAAGAATAATTAGCAGCTGTTAAAAAACATATATATTAGAAGTGAAACCAAGTTCCACAAATAGATATATATATGTGAAAATGGGTGTACAAGTGGAAACAGCGCTTAAAAAATTATATTCTAAAACTCTATCAGTCTGTATCTACATACTCCAAGAGGTGGATACCACATCTGAGCAACTGGATGAGAGAACTGGATGTGAAATACCCTGTTACTGCATACTCCACAAGGTGGTTGAAATTATAAAAGACATCCCTCAGCATATTAGACACACCTGTATCGGAACCCTATTAACCACTTGCAGTGCAGCAACTTACCTCATCAGATTGAGGTAGATTCTGGTAAGGGGATACACATTATCAGAAAGTCATAAGTGAACTTTTTATCTAATTTCATATTTTTTTTAAGCGCGGTTTCCACTTGAACGTCGATATATATATTCAGTATATATACATGTTTAGCACATGTATCACTTTAACAGAAATGCCTTTAAGAAAAACAAAACTTATGCTTACCTGATAAACTATTTTCTTTCCTGGCATGGAGTCCATGATTCCATTCATAACTGCTGGGGAAATTCACCACCTGGACACCAGAAGGAGACAGACACCCCAGCCAGGGTTTAAGTATCCTCCCACTACCCATACTCCCCCAGTAATTCAGCTGAGGGAATAAAGAAAAGGTAGGATAACACTAGGGTATATACTGTAGGTGCCTTAAGGATAGAAAAATGAAATGCCAATTTAAAAATAAATCAGGGCGGGTCGTGGACTCTCCATGCCAGGAAAGAAAATAATTTATCCGGTAAGCATACATTTTGTTTTCTTGGACTTCCAGTGGGAGGCATTTCAAGATGGGGGCAACAGACTGAAGCTCTGTGGAGATCACTTTGCTGCCGTAATCCTTGGCCATCTACATCTCCCTTGGCAGAACTTGTGCCTGGGAACTATAGTGGATTAAGATCGTATCATCTTCTCAACCTCGGAAGGTATTTATCCAAAAAGGACTTTCCCTACCACGCTAGGGGAACCCATTTGCTCTCACACCTTTTAAAGTAAACATGCTTGTCTACGCAGACATTATTAAAGAGCTAAGTGCAGTGTTTACTCCACTGCTGGATGGTCTATTGAATACCTGCTTGGGTCTCTGCGAAGAGGTACAGAATGCAACAGTTGTGACCCGGCCAAGACTGGAAGCATGTGAGGCTGGTAAGGGACGTAACCTGAACGGCTATATCTCAGCACAACAGGCTAAATACCCAGTGGGACCTGTGTCACAGTATCGTTATGACTGCACAGACATTGATCCCATTTGCTCAGTGAGAACCAGAGCTCTAGAGGAAGACATGTGCGCGACGGAATGCACAACTATAGGGGACTTTCCCCTGAAATCCTGGCGGATATCTGCTTTGGAACTACCCACGACAGTTTGCTATTTGTGGGAGAGACATGAATACAAATCATTTGGATTGACTTGGTCTACAGTGAAGAGAAATTCAGAATTATATGATACTGGAACCCCACACGCATTTCAAAGATCTGCAGTGTTCACATCATGCTGCTCCTCGAGGAGAATGATCAATGCTCTATCTGGTTATTCTCTACTGGCTAGTTGTTAGTCAACTTATTGTACCCTGTTATGCTCTTGATGGTACACATTTCCTTGTATTGATATCCTATGTTTCTCAATAAAAAGAATTTGAAAAAAACAATAATACATTTTTTGTTGTTGTTTTCTTTCCAATGACATGGAGAGTCCACAATTTCATTCATAACTGTTGGGAAACCAATACCCAAGCCAGAGAGGACACAGAATGGACAGGGAGGGAAAACTAAAGGCAGGCGGACATAAACTGAAGCAACCACCGCTTGAAGAACCTTTCTCCCAAAAGAAGCCTCAGCTGAGGCAAAAACATCAAACTTGTAAAATTTAGAAAAAGTATAAAAAGAGGACCAAGTAGCAGCCTTACAGATTTGTTCCATGGATGCTTCATTCTTAAAAGCTCAGGAAGAAGAGACAGCACGGGTAGAGTGAGCCGTAATCCTCTCAGGAGGCTGTTGCCCCACTTCCTCATAAGCCAAACGAATGATATTCCTCAGCCAAAAGGAAAGAGTAATGGAATTTTGACCCTTGCGCCTACCAGCGTACACAAAGAAGAGGATTACCTAAAATCCTTGGTAACCTGAAGATACAACTTTAAGGCACTCACCACATCCAGGTTGTGCAACAAACGTTCCTTCTGAGAAGGAGCATTAGGACAAAAGTAAGGGACTATGATCTCCTGATTGCTATTGCGGTCTGAGACCACCTTAGGAAGAAAACCCAATTTGGTACGAAGAACAGCCTTAAATAAGATAAGGGGAATCACACTGTAAGGCTGATAATTTTAAAACTCTACTTGCAGAAGAAATAGCCAACAAAAACAAAACTTTCCAAGATAAAATCTTAATATCAATAGAATGCATAGACTCAAACAGAGCCCCTTGAAGAACACAAAGAACTAAATTAAGGCTCAAATGAGGAGCAACAGATTTAAACACAGGCCTGATTCTGACCAGGGCCTGAACAAAAAAAGTTAACGTCCGGAAGAATCGCAAGCTTCTTGTGAAGCAAAACCGAAAGGGAAGAGATCTGTCCCTTTAAGGAACTAGGAAACAACAGAATTCAAGGAACTCTCACTTTGTGCCAAGGGAAGCCTCGAGACGTGCACCAGACCTAATGGTACATCCGACGTGTCACAGGCTTACAAGCCTGGATCGTAACTGACTAAGCATTTAATCTCCACGCAGTCAACTTCAGAGAACCTAGATTTTGATAAAGGAACAAACCCTGAAGTAGAAGGTCCGTCCTCGTGGCAACTTTTACAGAGGGGAGGATGACATCTTCACCAGGTCTGCAAACCAAGTCCTGTGAGGCCAAGCTGGAGCAATTATTATCACTGATGCCCGCTCCTGTTTGATGCAAACTATGACCCTGGGAGAAGAGCAAACAGAGGGAACAGATAAATCAGAACCACTAATGAGTCCACCAGCACCGCCTGATGGTTCCTCGATCTGGACTTGTATCTGGGCAGCTTGGTATTGAGGAGAAAAGCCATGAGGTCTTTCTCAGGAACGCCCCACTTGAGGGTTATCTCAGAGAACACATCCGGATGGAGACCCCACTCCCCTGGGTGGAACGTCTGTCTGCTCAGATAGTCCGCTTCCCAGTTGTCTACTCCCAGGATATGAAAGGCCGAAATTTGACAATTGTGAGAATCTGCCCATTGAATGATGAAAGATTTTCTTCATGGCCAAGGAACTCCTTGTACCTCTCTAATGGCTAAGATTGCTCTCATCTCCAGAAGGAAGGCTGAATTCCTCCAGCAACCAGGATCCCTGAGGTCTTAAGTGACCCCAAACTGCTCCCCAGCCCGATAGGATGGCATCCGTAGTCACAATCTTCCTAGTTATAGAGGCAAAGAATGACTGGTGGAGTATGGTTAATGGAAGTATACTTAAGCTCCGGCTGAAGTGTCTTTGCCTCCTCCTGGTGGCGAGGTGGTGAATTTTCCCAACAGTTACGAATGGAATCGTGGACTCTTCATGCCATTGGAAAGAAAGTTTTACTGATTTTATTGTTTTTTTCCTGCTGCTTTCCCCTTCAGTATCTAATCTAACAGGGATGGGGAGGCTACACTGTTTGGAAGCAGCTTTCTAGCTGTCCTGTGAGAGCTGTCTGTGAGAGATTCATATATTTTGGGAAAGCTTGTTAAGTTTAGTAAAAAATGAATATGTAATATCATTAACTTAACATGTAGAAACACCTGGCAATAACAGTTTGCTAAGTAGAGCAGGGGGCAGACTGGGGGGGGGGGGGGGGGGCAGACTAGACTGAAAACACAAGACTGATTTCAGAAGAGACTAGGCTAGATTGGAGTAATACAATGGAGTGATGAATGGTGTGATCGATCAGTGCTGAATGAGACTAGGTTACAGAAGAGACTAGGCTAGATTGGCGTAAAGTTATGGAGCAATGAATGGTGTGATCGATCAGTGCTGAATGAGACTAGGTTACAGAAGAGACTAGGCTAGATTGGAGTAATGCAATGGAGTGATGAATGGTGTGATCGATCAGTGCTGAATGAGACTAGGTTACAGAAGAGACTAGGCTAGATTGGAGTAAAGTGATGAATGGAGTAATCAATCAGTGCTGAATGAGACTAGGTTACAGAAGAGACTAGGCTAGATTGGAGTAAAGTGATGAATGGAGTAATCAATCAGTGCTGAATGAGACTAGGTTACAGAAGAGACTAGGCTAGATTGGCGTAAAGTTATGGAGCAATGAATGGTGTGATCGATCAGTGCTGAATGAGACTCATTCAGCACTGATCGATCACACCATTCATTGCTCCATAACTTTACGCCAATCTAGCCTAGTCTCTTCTGTAACCTAGTCTCATTCAGCACTGATTGATTACTCCATTCATCACTCCATTGTATTACTCCAATCTAGCCTAGTCTCTTCTGTAACCTAGTCTCATCTCATTCAGCACTGATCGATCACACCATTCATCACTTCATTGCATTACTGCAATCTAGCCTAGTCTCTTCTGTAACCTAGTCTTGTCTCATTCAGCACTGAGCAATCACACCATTCATCACTCCATTACTTTACTCCAATCTAGCCTAGTCTCTTCTGTAACCTAGTCTCATTCAGCACTGATTGATCACACCATTCATCACTTTACTCCAATCTAGCCTAGTCTCTTCTATAACCTAGTCTCATTCAGCACTGATCGATCACACCATTCATAGCTCCATAACTTTACTCCAATCTAGCCTAGTCTCTTCTGTAACCTAGTCTCATTCAGCACTGATTGATCACACCATTCATCACTTTACTCCAATCTAGCCTAGTCTCTTCTGTAACCTAGTCTCATTCAGCACTGATCGATCACACCATTCATCACTCCATTGCATTACTCCAATCTAGCCTAGTCTCTTCTGTAACCTAGTCTCATTCAGCACTGATTGATCACACCATTCATCACTTCATTGCATTACTGCAATCTAGCCTAGTCTCTTCTGTAACCTAGTCTCATTCAGCACTGATCGATCACACCATTCATCACTTAACTCCAATCTAGCCTAGTCTCTTCTGTAACCTAGTCTCATTCAGCACTGATGGATCACACCATTCATCACTCCATTGCATTACTCCAATCTAGCCTAGTCTCTGAATGAAGACTAGGTTACAGAAGAGACTAGGCTAGATTGCAGTAATGCAATGAAGTGATGAATGGTGTGATCGATCAGTGCTGAATGAGATGAGACTAGGTTACAGAAGAGACTAGGCTAGATTGGAGTAATGCAATGGAGTGATGAATGGTGTGATCAATCAGTGCTGAATGAGACTAGGTTACAGAAGAGACTAGGCTAGATTGGAGTAAAGTTATGGAGCTATGAATGGTGTGATCGATCAGTGCTGAATGAGACTAGGTTACAGAAGAGACTAGGCTAGATTGGAGTAAAGTGATGAATGGTGTGATCAATCAGTGCTGAATGAGACTAGGTTACAGAAGAGACTAGGCTAGATTGGAGTAAAGTTATGGAGCTATGAATGGTGTGATCGATCAGTGCTAAATGAGACTAGGTTACAGAAGAGACTAGGCTAGATTGGAGTAAAGTAATAGAGTGATGAATGGTGTGATCGATCAGTGCTGAATGAGACTAGGTTACAGAAGAGACTAGGCTAGATTGCAGTAATGCAATGCAGGGATGAATGGTGTGATTGCTCAGTGCTGAATGAGACAAGACTAGGTTACAGAAGAGACTAGGCTAGATTGGAGTAAAGTTATGGAGCTATGAATGGTGTGATCGATCAGTGCTGAATGAGACTAGGTTACAGAAGAGACTAGGCTAGATTGGAGTAAAGTGATGAATGGTGTGATCAATCAGTGCTGAATGAGACTAGGTTACAGAAGAGACTAGGCTAGATTGGAGTAAAGTTATGGAGCTATGAATGGTGTGATCGATCAGTGCTAAATGAGACTAGGTTACAGAAGAGACTAGGCTAGATTGGAGTAAAGTAATAGAGTGATGAATGGTGTGATCGATCAGTGCTGAATGAGACTAGGTTACAGAAGAGACTAGGCTAGATTGCAGTAATGCAATGCAGGGATGAATGGTGTGATTGCTCAGTGCTGAATGAGACAAGACTAGGTTACAGAAGAGACTAGGCTAGATTGGAGTAATGCAATGGAGTGATGAATGGTGTGATCGATCAGTGCTGAATGAGATGAGACTAGGTTACAGAAGAGACTAGGCTAGATTGGAGTAATGCAATGAAGTGATGAAAGGTGTGATTGCTCAGTGCTGAATGAGACAAGACTAGGTTACAGAAGAGACTAGGCTAGATTGCAGTAATGCAATGAAGTGATGAAAGGTGTGATCGATCAGTGCTGAATGAGATGAGACTAGGTTACAGAAGAGACTAGGCTAGATTGGCGTAAAGTTATGGAGCTATGAATGGTGTGATCGATCAGTGCTGAATGAGACTAGGTTACAGAAGAGACTAGGCTAGATTGGAGTAAAGTGATGAATGGAGTAATCAATCAGTGCTGAATGAGACTAGGTTACAGAAGAGACTAGGCTAGATTGGAGTAATGCAATGGAGTGATGAATGGTGTGATCGATCAGTGATGAATGAGACTAGGTTACAGAAGAGACTAGGCTAGATTGGAGTAAAGTTATGGAGCTATGAATGGTGTGATCGATCAGTGCTGAATGAGACTAGGTTACAGAAGAGACTAGGCTAGATTGGAGTAAAGTAATGGAGTGATCGATCAGTGCTGAATGAGGCTAGGTTACAGAAGAGACTAGGCTAGATTGGAGTAAAGTAATGGAGTGATGAATGGTGTGATCGATCAGTGCTGAATGAGACTAGGTTGCAGAAGAGACTAGGCTAGATTGGAGTAATGCAAGGGAGTGATGAATGGTGTGATCGATCAGTGCTGAATGAGACTAGGTTACAGAAGAGACTAGGCTAGATTACAGTAAAGTTATGGAGCTATGAATGGTGTGATCCATCAGTGCTGAATGAGACTAGGTTACAGAAGAGACTAGGCTAGATTATAGTAAAGTTATGGAGCTATGAATGGTGTGATTGATCAGTGCTGAATGAGATGAGACTAGGTTACAGAAGAGACTAGGCTAGATTGGAGTAATGCAATGAAGTGATGAATGGTGTGATCTATCAGTGCTGAATGAGAGAAGACAAGATTGCAGAAGAAACTAGGCTAGATTGGGAATGAAGCATGGTGTGATCAAGGGAGAGACAACATCTGAGGGAGAGACAACATCTGAGGGAGAAATATACCTCCCACATCTGCAATGTTCCGAAGATAAGTAACACATTATAGTTTAATAACGGCCTTGCTTGATAAGTTGATTACCGATTAATATGATTGTAATATGTGCACAATAAACCCCATTATTATTATTATACTTTTTGTGTGGACTTCCAGTTTTGTCAATAATAGTTAAATAGTGAACCCCTGTCCACCCAGATCTTACAGTCATTGAACTTGAACTTGTCGAGATCCCAAAGAATTAAAAGTAACCTTTTTCATTGTCAAATTTATTTTGTCCAATCCACATAATAGTGTAGTCAATTTACCACAGCAAATGTATACAAGGTCTATCTTTTGCATAGAAAAAGTATACTATCCTTTGAGGAATAAAAGCCAATCCCTACTTTAGGCAAGAATTATTGGACTGTCCTGAGAATAACTTTACCTGCATGGCACACAAGAAAAGGTTCTACTGAAGACAAAGCCTGTAATTTAGAAACTCACTTTTTTGTGGTAACAGCCACCAATAAAATAATTTAAAGGGTAAGGAACTAAACTGACTCAGGTGGAGAGCATTCAATAGTTAGAGCATTCAATAGTTATGGAAGATCCCATGGATGAACTAATGATCTTGCAGTAGGATGCAAATATGCTACAGCATGAAAAAATAATTGTTGTATGAGAGGATCCTAAGCCCATTGAATACATGAGATTGTTGAAATCTGAACTTTTATAGAGGTAGAACAAAGCCCTTGCTGGATGTTAGAAATAATCCCTAGTGCCTAATATGAATATATTGGAGGACATACTGTTGTTAGTAATGTTGTATTGTCTGTTCTCTGTAGTCTCTATGGTATTGGAGGGGAAAACATAATTTATGTAAGAACTTGCCTGATAAATTCATTTCTTTCATATTGGCAAGAGTCCATGAGCTAGTGACGTATGGGATATACATTCCTACCAGGAGGGGCAAAGTTTCCCAAACCTCAAAATGCCTATAAATACACCCCTCACCACACCCACAATTCAGTTTAACGAATAGCCAAGAAGTGGGGTGATAAGAAAGGAGCGAAAGCATCAACAAGGAATTGGAATAATTGTGCTTTATACAAAAAAATCATAACCACCACAAAAAAAGGGTGGGCCTCATGGACTCTTGCCAATATGAAAGAAATAAATTTATCAGGTAAGTTCTTACATAAATTATGTTTTCTTTCATGTAATTGGCAAGAGTTCATGAGCTAGTGACGTATGGGATAGCAGATACCCAAGATGTGGAACTTCCACGCAAGAGTCACTAGAGAGGGAGGGATAAAAATAAAGACAGCCAATTCCGCTGAAAAAATAATCCACAACCCAAATCAAAAAGTTTTAATCTTATAATGAAAAAAACTGAAATTATAAGCAGAAGAATCAAACTGAAACAGCTGCCTGAAGTACTTTTCTACCAAAAACTGCTTCTGAAGAAGAAAAAACATCAAAATGGTAGAATTTAGTAAAAGTATGCAAAGAAGACCAAGTTGCTGCTTTGCAAATCTGATCAACAGAAGCTTCATTCCTAAAAGCCCAGGAAGTAGAAACTGACCTAGCAGAATGAGCCGTAATCCTTTGAGGCGGGGATTTACCCGACTCCACATAGGCATGATGAATCAAAGACTTTAACCAAGACGCTAAAGAAATGGCAGAAGCCTTCTGACCTTTCCTAGAACCTGAAAAGATAACAAATAGACTAGAAGTCTTTCTGAAATCTTTAGTAGCTTCAACATAATATTTCAAAGCTCTTACTACATCCAAAGAATGTAAAGATCTCTCCAGAAAATTCTTAGGATTAGGACACAATGAAGGGACAATAATTTCTCTACTAATGTTGTAAGAATTCACAACTTTAGGTAAAAATTTAAAAGAAGTCTGCAACACCCCCTTATCCTGATGAAAAAATCAGAAAAGGAGATTCACAAGAAAGAGCAGATAACTCAGAAACTCTTCTAGCAGAAGAGATGGCCAAAAGGAACAAAACTTTCCAAGAAAGTAATTTAATATCCAGAGAATGCATAGGTTCAAACGGAGGAGCCTGTAAAGCCCTCAGAACCAAATTAAGACTCCAAGGAGGAGAGATTGACTTAATGACAGGCTTGATACGAACCAAAGCCTGTACAAAACAATGAATATCAGGATGATTAGCAATCTTTCTGTGAAAAAGAACAGAAAGAGCAGAGATTTGTCCTTTCAAGGAACTTGCAGACAAACCCTTACCCAAACCATCCAGAAGAAACTGTAAAATTCTAGGAATTGTAAAAGAATGCCAAGAGAATTTATGAGAAGAACACCAAGAAATGTAAGTTTTCCAAACTATGTAATAAATCTTTCTAGACACAGATTTACGAGCCTGTAACATAGTATTAATCACTGAGGCCTAGATTTGGAGTTCGGCGGTAGCCGTCAAAACCAGCGTTAGAGGCTCCTAACGCTGGTTTTAGGCTACCGCCGGTATTTGGAGTCAGTGATTAAAGGGTCTAACGCTCACTTTTCAGCCGCAACTTTTCCATACCGCAGATCCCCTTACGTCAATTGCGTATCCTATCTTTTCAATGGGATCTTTCTAACGCCGGTATTTAGAGTCGTTTCTGAAGTGAGCGTTAGAGCTCTAACGACAAAACTTCAGCCGCCTGAAAATAGCAGGAGTTAAGAGCTTTCTGGCTAACGCCGGTTCATAAAGCTCTTAACTACTGTACCCTAAAGTACACTAACACCCATAAACTACCTATGTACCCCTAAACCGAGCTCCCCCCACATCGCCGCCACTCGATTTAAAATTTTAACCCCTAATCTGCCGACCGCCACCTACGTTATAATTATGTACCCCTAATCTGCTGCCCCTAACCCCGCCGACCCCTGTATTACATTTATTAACCCCTAACCTGCCCCCCACAACGTCGCCGCCAGCTACTTAAAATAATTAACCCCTAATCTTCCGACCGCAAAGCGCCGCCACCTACGTTATCCCTATGTACCCCTAATCTGCTACCCCTAACACCGCCGACCCCTATATTATATTTATTAACCCCTAATCTGCCCCCCTCAACGTCGCCGACACCTGCCTACACTTATTAACCCCTAATCTGCCGAGCGGACCTGAGCGCTACTATAATAAAGTTATTAACCCCTAACCCGCCTCACTAACCCTATAATAAATAGTATTAACCCCTAATCTGCCCTCCCTAACATCGCCGACACCTACCTTCAATTATTAACCCCTAATCTGCCGAGCGGAGCTCACCGCTATTCTAATAAATGTATTAACCCCTAAAGCTAAGTCTAACCCTAACACTAACACCCCCCTAAGTTAAATATAATTTACATCTAACGAAATAAATTAACTCTTATTAAATAAATGATTCCTATTTAAAGCTAAATACTTACCTGTAAAATAAATCCTAATATAGCTACAATATAAATTATAATTATATTATAGCTATTTTAGGATTAATATTTATTTTACAGGCAACTTTGTAATTATTTTAACCAGGTACAATAGCTATTAAATAGTTAAGAACTATTTAATAGTTACCTAGTTAAAATAATAACAAATTTACCTGTAAAATAAATCCTAACCTAAGTTACAAATAAACCTAACACTAGACTATCAATAAATTAATTAAATAAACTACCTACAATTACCTACAATTAACCTAACACTACACTATCAATAAATTAATTAAACACAATTCCTACAAATAAATACAATTAAATAAACTAGCTAAAGTACAAAAAATAAAAAATAACTAAGTTACAAAAAATAAAAAAATATTTACAAACATAAGAAAAATATTACAACAATTTTAAACTAATTACACCTACTCTAAGCCCCCTAATAAAATAACAAAGCCCCCCAAAATAAAATATTCCCTACCCTATTCTAAATTAAAAAAGTTACAAGCTCTTTTACCTTACCAGCCCTGAACAGGGCCCTTTGCGGGGCATGCCCCAAGAATTTCAGCTCTTTTGCCTGTAAAAGAATAAATACAATACCCCCCCCAACATTACAACCCACCACCCACATACCCCTAATCTAACCCAAACCCCCCTTAAATAAACCTAACACTAATCCCCTGAAGATCTTCCTACCTTGTCTTCACCATCCAGGTATCACCGATCCGTCCTGGCTCCAAGATCTTCATCCAACCCAAGCGGGGGTTGGCGATCCATAATCCGGTGCTGAAGAGGTCCAGAAGAGGCTCCAAAGTCTTCCTCCTATCCGGCAAGAAGAGGACATCCGGACCGGCAAACATCTTCTCCAAGCGGCATCTTCGATCTTCTTCCATCCGGTGCGGAGCGGGTCCATCTTGAAGCAGCCGACGCGGATCCATCCTCTTCTTCCGGCGTCTCCCGACGAATGACGGTTCCTTTAAGGGACGTCATCCAAGATGGCGTCCCTCGAATTCCGATTGGCTGATAGGATTCTATCAGCCAATCGGAATTAAGGTAGGAATATTCTGATTGGCTGATGGAATCAGCCAATCAGAATCAAGTTCAATCCTATTGGCTGATCCAATCAGCCAATCAGATTGAGCTCGCATTCTAAACTATTTAATAGCTATTGTACCTGGTTAAAATAATTACAAAGTTGCCTGTAAAATAAATATTAATCCTAAAATAGCTATAATATAATTATAATTTATATTGTAGCTATATTAGGATTTATTTTACAGGTAAGTATTTAGCTTTAAATAGGAATCATTTATTTAATAAGAGTTAATTTATTTCGTTAGATGTAAATTATATTTAACTTAGGGGGGTGTTAGTGTTAGGGTTAGACTTAGCTTTAGGGGTTAATACATTTATTAGAATAGCGGTGAGCTCCGCTCGGCAGATTAGGGGTTAATAATTGAAGGTAGGTGTCGGCGATGTTAGGGAGGGCAGATTTGGGGTTAATACTATTTATTATAGGGTTAGTGAGGCGGGTTAGGGGTTAATAACTTTATTATAGTAGCGCTCAGGTCCGCTCGGCAGATTAGGGGTTAATAAGTGTAGGCAGGTGTCGGCGACGTTGAGGGGGGCAGATTAGGGGTTAATAAATATAATATAGGGGTCGGCGATGTTAGGGCAGCAGATTAGGGGTACATAGGGATAACGTAGGTTGCGGCGGTTTACGGAGCGGCAGATTAGGGGTTAATAATATAATGCAGGGGTCAGCGATAGCGGGGGCGGCAGATTAGGGGTTAATAAGTGTAAGGGTAGGGGTGTTTAGACTCGGGGGAAATGTTAGAGTCAAGAGAAAAACAGGGTGAGTAGCACTCTTAATTAGTCAATAAAAGATACAGGTGCATCCTAGAAAAGTGAATATCTAACAACGTAAATAAGAGAGTAGAAACCTAAAATACAGGTAACTAAAAGTCTAGGCAAAAGAGAGCACAGCTGTATATAATAAGTAAAAGACTAGGGCGAATTCTTGAAATACAAATAAATTTAATAAAGTTACATTAAATAAGTGCATACATCCAAACATACTATCACATACATACAGGGATATAGAAGATGCATAAAAATGTCAGATGGGCCGTGCAGGGGACTGGTGCACCAGTATACAAAAATAGGCAAATGTTCGTCACTTTGCGTGTATAGGTGATATATAATTGTAATCCGCAGTATAGTGCATGTCCTTAAAGATGCACAGACCAAGTGGATACAGTCTTACCCCTTCGTGTCTAAATGTACATAGTAGCGTGAGGTCATCAGGAGTCAAGGGGAGCTTACCCTCGCCGCGTCTTTTTCACAGGCATGTGTAAAGTGCAAATAGATAACAGTTCATTGGAGTACCTGTCTTTTTCACGCGGTTGCTCTACCCTGAATTGTAGCTCCTGAGACACAGAAATATCCAGATGAGACAAGGGGTAGACCACAGTCAGGCAAAGGGTCCTCTGACAGAGTGCTGCAAACCGACGAGTCTTAACGCTCGTTTCACTCCTTTCAATACAGCAGCATGGAGCTTCTTCCGGGTGCTGACGTCACGTCAGTGGCTGTGCTGATTTATAAGAATTTGGCCGCCCTGATAGTGAATGTCATTGGTAGAGAAATCTGTCATTCAAAACGGCTTTGATACTTTGTAGCAACATTTTGCTTTTTTGTAGATCAGTACAGCAAAGGGTTATATACAAGGATACATTTATGTTTAAACACTCACGCTTGCATACTTACATTCGATACATTGGGAGATTATATTATACATCTAATCTGTTATATTACTAGTGTGTGTGTATGTTCAGATTGCGTAAATAAGACTATGTTTTTGTATTTAGTATTGCAATTACGCCATTCATAATTTTTAATTTTTGATACCACCAAAGACTATGTAGTCACACACAGGATGATGTGCACATATCCACAGAGGATTAAGCTAAAAATGAAGCAAACTCTAATTTTTCATTGAGGCCATGAGGTGCTAAGGTATTCAGTTTATATATCCATTTTGTTTCTTTACGTAGCAGGATATTATCAATATCCCCGCCACGCATACTAAGTTTTACAGATTCAATTCCAATGAACTTCAAATCATCAGTTTTAGATTCATGAAATTGTGCATAGTGTCTTGCCACAGGGCTGTCAATATTGCATTGTTTGATATCGTCCCTATGTTCAGAAATTCGCGAGCGAAGTTCTCTAAAAGTTTTACCAACGTAAAAACTTTTACAGGAACAGTAAAGTAAATATATAACTCCTTTTGTGGAGCAGTTAATGAAGGAGTTGATTTTATATATATGTCCTGTATTTGTATTGAATGTTTTACTTCTCTGCATGTATTGACAGCAGACACAGTGGCCACATGGAGTGCTGCCTACAATTCTCTGTGCATTTTGTTCCAACCAATTATGGGTTGGAACTTTATTGAATTCACTTTTAACCAACATGTCTTTTAGATTATTGCAACGCCTTGCAGTCATCTGTGGATAGTCTCCTACATATTGGTGAAGTGTTGTATCATTAGTTAGTAAATGCCAGTTTTTATTCAGAGTGTCTTTTACTTTGCTCCAATGGGCATTATATTTAGTGATGAACCTGATCTTATTTTCTTCATTTGTGTCATCTCTGTTCTTACATTTATATAACAGGTCTTTTCTTTGGTGTTGGGAGGCTCTATAAAGAGCTCTCTTAATGCACCTTTTGGAGTAGCCTCTATCATGGAATCGGGTCGCCATCTCTTTGGCTTGTTTTTTAAATGTTTTTTCATCAGAACATATTCTACGAAGCCGCAGAAATTGTCCGTAGGGGATGCCCTTTTTCAAATTTGTGGGGTGGTGGCTCGACCCCAGGAGGAGGCTATTGGTTGCCGTGGGTTTGCGAAAGACTTCTGTCTCAATTTTCCCTTCTTTTTTGCTAATTTTCAAATCCAGAAAATCAATTGAGTTTAAGTCATGATTACAGGTAAGAAAAATGTTACGGTCATTACAGTTCAAAAGAGAAATAAATGTCATCAATTCATCCTCAGTGCCATCCCATAATAGCAGAATATCATCAACATATCTGATCCAGAGGGCCACATGTGCATCAACCACTTCGGAGTAGTCCCCAAATACAATTTGGTTCTCCCAGCCGCCAAGGTGTAAACAGGCGTAGGTTGGTGCACATGTGGCCCCCATGGCGGTACCTCGTATCTGTTTGTAGCACTTTGCATCAAAGATGAAGATATTGTTGTCCAACACAAATTTTAATAAGTCAATTACAAATTTGGTATGTTTCTTATAGCCAAGACCCCTTGTATTGAGAAATTCTTCACATGTTTTAAGACCCACATCATGCGGGATAGAGGAGTATAGGGATTCAACATCCAGGGACACTAAAATAGTGTCTTCCTGAATGTTGATCCCATCCAGTTTTTTTATTACGTCTGTTGAGTCTTGTACAAAAGTACGAAGATCATTGACAAATGGCTGTAAAAAATGATCTACATATTTACTAATTCCTTCCGTAGGACCTCCTATCCCTGATATTATGGGACGTCCCGGAGGGTTGGTGAGGGATTTATGTAGTTTGGGAGTCCAGTAAAATACTGGAATTTTAGGTTTTTGATTGAATAAAAAACTAAACTCATGGCTAGTGATTAAATTATTTCTACGAGCATCATTTAGCATAAACAGTAATTCGTTATGGGATTTGTGGAATTCATCAATTGAGGATTTTGAATATTGTTTAGGATCTGATAGCTGTCTCATGGCCTCTTTAATGTAGAGGTCCTGATTAAGGATGACAATATTGCCGCCCTTGTCGTATCGAATGTAAGTATGCAAGCGTGAGTGTTTAAACATAAATGTATCCTTGTATATAACCCTTTGCTGTACTGATCTACAAAAAAGCAAAATGTTGCTACAAAGTATCAAAGCCGTTTTGAATGACAGATTTCTCTACCAATGACATTCACTACCAGGGCGGCCAAATTCTTATAAATCAGCACAGCCACTGACGTGACGTCAGCACCCGGAAGAAGCTCCATGCTGCTGTATTGAAAGGAGTGAAACGAGCGTTAAGACTCGTCGGTTTGCAGCACTTTGTCAGAGGACCCTTTGCCTGACTGTGGTCTACCCCTTGTCTCATCTGGATATTTCTGTGTCTCTGGAGCTACAATTCAGGGTAGAGCAACCGCGTGAAAAAGACAGGTACTCCAATGAACTGTTATCTATTTGCACTTTACACATGCCTGTGAAAAAGACGCGGCGAGGGTAAGCTCCCCTTGACTCCTGATGACCTCACGATATTATGTACATTTAGACACGAAGGGGTAAGACTGTATCCACTTGGTCTGTGCATCTTTAAGGACATGCACTATACTGCGGATTACAATTATATATCACCTATACATGCAAAGTGACGAACATTTGCCTATTTTTGTATACTGGTGCACCAGTCCCCTGCACGGCCCATCTGACATTTTTTATGCATCTTCTATATCCCTGTATGTATGTGATTGTATGTTTGGATGTATGCACTTATTTAATGTAACTTTATTAAATTTATTTGTATTTCAAGAATTCGCCCTAGTCTTTTACTTATTATATACAGCTGTGCTCTCTTTTGCCTAGACTTTTAGTTACCTGTATTTTAGGTTTCTACTCTCTTATTTACGTTGTTGGAAATGTTAGAGTGTTAGGTGCAGACGTAGGAAGTGTTTCCCCATAGGAAACAATGGGGCTGCGTTAGGAGCTGAACGCTGCTTTTTTGCAGGTGTTAGTTTTTTTTTCAGCTCAAACAGCCCCATTGTTTCCTATGGGAGAATCGTGCACGAGCACGTTTTTGAGGCTGGCCGCGTCCGTAAGCAACTCTGGTATCGAGAGTTGCATTTGCGGTAGAAATGCTCTACGCTCCTTTTTTGGAGCCTAACGCAGCATTTGTTTGAACTCTCGATACCAGAGTTAATTTTATGGTGCGGCCAGAAAAAAGCCCGCGGAGCGTTAACAGCCCTTTTACCGCCAAACTCCAAATCTAGGCCTGAGTCAGTGAAACCTCTATGACTAAGTATTAAGCGTTCAATCTCCATACCTTCAAATTTAATGATTTGAGATCCTGATGGAAAAATGGGCCTTGAGGTAGAAGGTCTGGCCTTAACGGAAGTGTCCAAGGTTGGCAACTGGCCATCCGAACGAGATCTGCATACCAAAACCTGTGTGGCCATGCTGGAGCCACCAACAGTACAAACGAACGCTCTGTTAGGATTTTGGAAATCACTTTTGGAAGAAGAACTAGAGGCGGAAAGATATAAGCAGGTTGATAATTCCAAGGAAGTGACAACGTGTCCACCACTTCCGCCTGAGGATCCCTGGATCTGGACAGATACCTGGGAAGTTTCTTGATTAGACGAGAAGCCATCAGATCTATTTCTGGAAGTCCCCAGATTTGGACAATCTGAAGAAATACCTCTGGGTGAAGAGACCATTCGCCCGGATGTAACGTTTGGCGACTGAGATAATCCGCTTCCCAATTGTCTATACCTGGGATGTGAACCGCAGAGATTAGACAGGAGCTGGATTCCGCCCATACCAGTATCCGATATACTTCTTTCATAGCCTGAGGACTGTGAGTCCCACCTTGATGATTGACATACGCCACGGTTGTGACATTGTCTGTCTGAAAACAAATAAACGATTCTCTCTTCAGAAGAGGCCAGAACTGAAGAGCTCTGAAAAATCGCACAGCGTTCCAAAATATTGATTGGTAATCTCGCCTCCTGAGATTCCCAAAACCCCTGCGCTGTCAGAGATCCCCATACAGCTCCCCAACCTGAAAGACTCGCATCTGTTGAGATCACAGTCCAGGTTGGACGAACAAAAGAGGCCCCTTGAATTAAACAATGGTGATCCAACCACCAAGTCAGAGAAGATCGAACATTGGGATTTAAGGATATTAATTGTGATATCTTTGTATAATCCCTGCACCATTGGTTCAGCATACAAAGCTGGAGAGGTCTCATGTGAAAACGAGCAAAGGGGATCACGTCCGATGCAGCAGTCATGAGACCTAGAATTTCCATGCACAAAGCTACCGAAGGGAATGATTGAGACTGAAGGTTTCAACAAGCTGAAACCAATTTCAGACGTCTCTTTTCTGTTAGAGAAAAAGTCATGGACACTGAATCTATTTGGAAACCCAAAAAGGTTACCTTTGTCTGAGGAATCAAGGAACTCTTTGGTAAATTGATCCTCCAACCATGTCTTTGAAGTAACAACACAAGTTGATTCGTATGAGATTCTGCAGAAATGTAAAGACTGAGCAAGTACCAAGATATCATCCAAATAAGGAAATACCGCAATACCCTGTTCTCTGATTACAGAGAGTAGGGCACCGAGAACCTTTCAAAAGATCCTTGGAGCTGTTGCTAGGCCAAAAGGAAGAGCAACAAACTGGTAATGCTTGTCTAGAAAAGAGAATCTCAGGAACTGATAGTGGTCTGGATGAATTGGAATATGAAGATATGCATAAGTCTATTGTAGACATATAATGCCCTTGCTGAACAAAAGGCAGAATAGTCCTTATAGTCACCATTTTGAATGTTGGTATCCTTACATAACGATTCAATATTTTTAGTCCAGAACTGGTCTGAAAGAATTCTCCTTCTTTGGTACAATGAATTGATTTGATTTGAGTAAAACCCCAGACCACGTTCTAGATCTGGAACTGGCACAATTACCCCAGCCGACTCCAGGTCTGAAACACATTTCAGAAAAGCATGAGCCTTTACTGGGTTTACTGGAATGCGTGAGAGGAAAAATCTTCTCACAGGCGGTCTTACCTTGAAACCTATTCTGTACCCTTGAGAAACAATGTTCTGAATCCAAAGATTTTGAATCAAATTGATCCAAACATCTTTGAAAAATCGTAACCTGCCCCCTACCAGCTGTGCTGGAATGAGGGCCGCACCTTCATGCGGATTTGGGAGCTGGTTTTTACTTTCTAAAGGGCATGGATTTATTCCAGACTGGAGAAGGTTTCCAAACGGAAACTGTTCCTTTAGGGGAAGGGTCAGGCTTCTGTTCCTTATTCTGACGAAAAGAACGAAAACGATTAGCAGCCCTATATTTACCTTTAGATTTTTTGTCCTGAGGCAAAAAAGCTCCCATCCCCCCAGTAACAGTTGAAATTACTGAATCCAACTGAGAACCAAATAATTTATTACCTTGGAAAGAAAGAGAAAGCAACATTGACTTAGAAGTCATATCTGCATTCCAAGATTTAAGCCATAAAGCTCTTCTAGCTAAAATAGCTAAAGACATATACCTGACATCAATCCTAATGATATCAAAAATGGCATCACAAACAAAGTTATTAGCATGTTGAAGAAGTTTAACAATGCTATAAGCATTATGGTCTGACACTTGTTGCGCTAAAGCCTCCAACCAGAAGGTGGAAGCTGCAGCAACATCAGCCAAAGAAATAGCAGGTCTAAGAAGATTACCTGAACATAAATAAGCCTTCCTTAGAAAGGATTCAAGCTTCCTATCTAATGGATCCTTAAAAGAAGTACTATCTGCCGTAGGAATAGTAGTACGTTTAGCAAGAGTAGAGATAGCCCCATCAACTTTGGGGATTTTGTCCCAAAACTCTAATCTATCAGATGGCAAAGGGTACAATTTCTTAAAGCTTGGAGAAGGAGTAAAAGAAGTACCCAAACTATTCCATTCCCTAGAAATTACTTCTGAAATAGCATCAGGAACTGGAAAAACTTCTGGAATAACTACATGAGGTTTAAAAACTGAATTTAAACGCTTATTAGTTTTAATATCAAGAGGACTAGACTCCTCCATATCTAATGCAATCAACACTTCTTTAAGTAAAGAACGAATAAACTCCATCTTAAACAAATATGAAGATTTATCAGTGTCAATATCTGAGGCAGAATCTTCTGAACCAGATAGATCCTCATCAGAGATAGATAAGTCAGTATGATGGCGGTCATTTAAAAATTCATCTGAAATATGAGAAGTTTTAAAAGACCTTTTACGTTTACTAGAAGGAGGAATAACAGACAGAGCCTTCCGAATAGAATTAGAAACAAATTATTTTACATTAACAGGAACATCCTGAACATTAGATGTTGAAGGAAGAACAACAGGTAATGTATTATTACTAATGGAAATATTATCCGCGTTAGATAGTTTATCATGACAACTAACGCAAACTACAGCCGGAGGAACAGTTACCAAAAGTTTACAACAAATGCACTTAGCTTTGGTAGAACCAACATCAGTCAGCGTCTTTCCAGAAGTAGATTCTGATCCAAGGTCAGGTAGTGACATCTTGCAATATGTAATAGAAAAAACAATATATAAAGCAAAATTATCAAATTCCTTAAATGACAGTTTCAGGAATGGGAAAAAATGCAAAACAAAGCAAGCCTCTAGAAACCAGAAGCAACTAAAAAATGAGACTGAAATAATGTGAAAAAAACTGGCGCCAAGTATGACGCCCACATTTTTTGGCTCCAAAAAAACATCTGCAACAAACATGCGTCAAAAAGGACGCAACTACGTGAAAACTTCCGGCGGAAATGACGATATTCTCGCGCCAAAAAAGTCCTGCGCCAAAAATGACGCAATAAATTGAAGCATTTTCTGCACCCGCGAGCCTAACAGCCCGCAATTTAGAAGAAAAAATATTTCATTCATATGCACTTTTCCAAAAAATGAAACTGACAGTCTGAAAGAAGGAACACTGATTATCCTTATATTAAAACATATATTTAGAACTTTACATATAAAGTGCCCAACCATAGCTTAGAGTGTCATAAATAAAATAAGATTTACTTACCCTAAGACACTCATCTACATATAGTAGATAGCCAAGCCAGTACTGAAACGAGAATCAGTAGAGGTAATGGTATATAAGAGTATATTGTCGATCTGAAAAGGGAGGTAGGAGAAGAAATCTCTACGACCGATAACATAGAACCTATGAAATAGATCCCCTAGAGGAAGACCATGGTATTCAATAGGCAATACTCCCTTCACATCCCTCTGACATTCACTGCAATCTGAGAGGAAAACCGGGCTTTAGCCTGCTGCGAAGCGCATATCAACGTAGAAATCTAGCACAAACTTACTTCACCACCTCCATGGGAGGCAAAGTTTGTAAAACTGAATTGTGGGTGTGGTGAGGGGTGTATTTATAGGCATTTATATGTATTTATAGGCATTTTGAGGTTTAGGAAACTTTGCCCCTCCTGGTAGGAATGTATATCTCATACGTCACTAGCTCATGGACTCTTGCCAATTACATGAAAGAAATATGTTCTTGCTTTACTTCCTCTCTATACTGCCATGCTTGTGAGATGTAACTAAGTTCACTACTGCCTCATGTTGTATTTTGATTAAATATGTTTGTTCCTGTTTAAGCAAACCACTGGCTGAAGATTATTTATTAGTTAGCTTCATATGTGTGCCCTGCTCCGGCTGTGCTAATGCAACTCTGCTACAAATTCTAACACATGAAACCATTATTTCAAATGTAATACATCACAAATGTGAATTCTGTCAAGAGAACTGTTTTGTTGTTGCAGCCATCACACAAAAATATCCCAAGTCCTATAGAAGACAACGGTTTTGAATGATTTTCTAGCCTCAAAGGTTGAAATGACTTCATTAGAGATGTTTAACTTTCCCTCTCAGCAGCCAAGCCACAAGACATAATTAGCGAGGATTCGGGTGCAGCAGAGCCCCTGGTGAAGTATTCCTAGAAAGACTGGGAGAATCCATGGAGAACATATTGCTAACTGTTGAAGGACCACACACCACAATCTCTGTGGCCAAAAGGCAGGATCATTATAAACTCCCCTTTCTCACTCCTGATTCTGCATAGAAGCCGTAGAATGAGAGCTATAGGAGGAACAGTCATGCTCATAGGAGTGGGTTTAGGGGTTTGGAGCTCATGTGAGGTTGTGCCAGATTTTAGGCCGTCTTGTGTTCTAAAAAGGACCAGAGGAATAGATTTCTTAGCAGAACTACCCCTTTTAAGCATGGTTGAATAAACAGGTAGACAAAGCAAGATTTATTGTGCAGGAACTGGAGATTTGGATGGCAGTAACGTCCATACAGTAACTGGAATCAGGAGAAGTGCACCCTCTAAGATCAGAAACGGAGAAGCCCACTTTAGGGCCAGGAACTGAAGTGCCTACTTTAGGGAGCTGAGGACGGGAGTGCCCACTCTAAGGCCGAGACTGGGAGTGCCCACTCTAAGGCCGAGACTGGGAGTGCCCACTCTAAGGCCGAGATTGGGAGTGCCCACTCTAAGGCCGAGACTGGGAGTGCCCACTCTAAGGCCGAGACTGGGAGTGCCCACTCTAAGGCCGAGACTGGGAGTGCCCACTCTAAGGCCGAGACTGGGAGTGTCCACTCTAAGGCCGAGACTGGGAGTGTCCACTCTAAGGCCGAGACTAGAGTGCCCATTCTTAGGCCGAAACTTGTGTGGCAACTTTTTAAGGCCGAGGCTGGAGTGACCACTCTTTAAAGCCCAGACTGGAGTGACAACTTGAGGCCAAGACTGGATTGGCCATTTGAGGCTGAGACTGGAGTTCCACACTTGAGGCTGAGACTGAAACAGGATAGAGATGCTTGGCAGACAGCCTCTGCAGGGCGTAGGTACTGAAGCAGGATGCTATAACTTGGCAGAGGCTCTCTGCAGCGCTTGGTTTTAGGAGTAGGATACTGGTGCTTGGCAGAAGCCCTCTGCAAGGCTAGGGTACTGGAGCAGGATACCGGTGCTTGGCAGACGCCCTCTGCAGGACTAGGGTACTGGAGCAGGATACTGGTGTGACAGGTTGGTGAAACTGGATAGCAGGTAGCTGAGACAGGCAGGTCGCAAGAGAGTAGTCAGAAGTCTAGCCGAGGTCAGTTACCAGAAAGCAGTTTGATCAGTCATCGAACACTGAAGTATGCAGAAGAGTAGGCAAAAACAAAAACAAAATTTATGCTTACCTGATAAATTACTTTCTCTTACGGTGTATCCAGTCCACGGATTCATCCTTACTTGTGGGATATTCTCATTCCCTACAGGAAGTGGCAAAGAGAGCACACAGCAGAGCTGTCCATATAGCTCCCCCTCAGGCTCCGCCCCCCCCCAGTCATTCGACCGACGGTTAGGAGAAAAAGGAGAAACCATAGGGTGCAGTGGTGACTGTAGTTTTACAAAGATAAATTTGAACCTGACTTAATTGCCAGGGCGGGCCGTGGACTGGATACACCGTAAGAGAAAGTAATTTATCAGGTAAGCATAAATTCTGTTTTCTCTTACTTGGTGTATCCAGTCCACAGATTCATCCTTACTTGTGGGATACCAATACCAAAGCTTTAGGACACGGATGAAGGGAGGGAACAAGCCAGGTAACCTAAACGGAAGGCACCACTGCTTGCAAAACCTTTCTCCCAAAAATAGCCTCCGAAGAAGCAAAAGTATCGAATTTGTAAAATTTGGCAAAAGTATGCAGTGAAGACCAAGTCGCTGCCTTACAAATCTGTTCTACAGAAGCCTCATTCTTGAAAGCCCATGTGGAAGCCACAGCTCTGGTGGAATGAGCTGTAATTCGTTCAGGAGGCTGCTGTCCAGCAGTCTCATAAGCCAATCGGATGATGCTTTTCAGCCAGAAGGAAAGAGAGGTAGCAGTTGCTTTCTGACCTCTCCTCTTACCAGGATAGACAACAAACAAGGATGATGTTTGTCTGAAATCTTTAGTTGCTTTTAAATAGAATTTTAAAGCCTGAACCACATCAAGATTGTGTAATAGTCGTTCCTTCTTAGAAACTGGATTAGGACACAGAGAAGGAACAATGATTTCCTGGTTAATATTCTTATTAGAAACAACTTTAGGAAGAAAACCAGGTTTGGTACGCAAAACAACCTTATCTGCATGGAACACCAGATAGGGTGAATTACACTGCAAAGCAGACAATTCTGAAACTCTTCGAGCAGAAGAAATAGCTACCAAAAACAAAACCTTCCAAGATAATAACTTAATATCTATGGAATGTAAAGGTTCAAACGGAACCCCTTGAAGAAACTGAAAGAACTAAATTAAGACTCCATGGAGCAGCCACAGGTTTATAGACAGGCTGGATTCTAACTAAAGCCTGTGCAAACGCCTGAACGTCTGGTACTGCTGCCAGACGCTTGTGTAACAGGATAGACAGAGCAGATATCTGTCCCTTTAAGGAACTAGCTGACAATCCTTTCTCCAATCCTTTTTGGAGAAAGGACAATATCCTGGGAATCCTAACTTTACTCCACGAGTAACCCTTGGATTCACACCAACAAAGATATTTCCGCCATATCTTATGGTAAATTTTCCTGGTGACAGGCTTTCTGGCGTGGATCAGAGTATCGATAACTGATTCAGAGAACCCACGCTTAGCTAGAATTAAGCGTTCAATCTCCAAGCAGTCAGTTGCAGAGAAACTAGATTTGGATGCTTGAATGGACCCTGTATTAGAAGATCCTGCCTCAATGGCAGCTTCCATGGTGGAACAGATGACATGTCCACTAGGTCTTCATACCAAGTCCTGCGTATCCACGCAGGCGCTATCAGAATTACCAAAGCCTTCTCCTGTTTGATTCTGGCTACTAGCCGAGGGAGAAGGGGAAACGGTGGAAAGACATAAGCTAGACTGAAGGACCAAGGCACTACTAGAGCATCTATCAATGCCGCCTTGGGGTCCCTGGACCTGGATCCGTAAAGAGGAAGTTTGGTGTTCTGACGGGACGCCATCAGATCCAATTCCGGAATGCCCCATAGCTGGGTCAGCTGAGCAAAAACCTCCGGGTGGAGTTCCCACTCCCCCGGGTGAAAAGTCTGATGACTCAGAAAATCCGCCTCCCAGTTGTCTACTCCTGGGATATGAATTGCAGATAGGTGGCAGGAGTGATCCTCCGCCCATTTGATTATCTTGGTTACTTCCTTCATCGCTAGGGAACTCTTTGTTCCTCCCTGATGATTGATGTACGCTACAGTCGTGATGTTGTCCGACTGAAATCTGATGAATTTGGCCTCCGCTAGTTGAGGCCATGCCTGGAGCGTGTTGAATATCGCTCTCAGTTCAAAAATGTTTATCGGGAGAAGAGATTCTTCCCGAGACCATAGGCCCTGAACTTTCAGGGAGTCCCAGACCGCACCCCAGCCTAACAGACTGGCATCGGTCGTGACAATGATCCACTCCGGTCTGCGGAAGCACATTCCCTGAGACAGGTGATCCTGAGACAACCACCAGAGAAGAGAATCTCTGGTTTTCTGGTCCAGTTGTATTTGTGGAGACAAATCTGCATAATCCCCATTCCACTGTTTGAGCATGCACAGTTACAGTGGCCTGAGATGAATGCGGGCAAAAGGGACAACTTCCATTGCCGCAACCATTAATCCGATTACCTCCATGCACTGAGCTACAGAAGGCTGAGGAATGGAATGAAGAACTCGGCAAGTAGTTAAAAGCTTTGACTTCCTGACCTCTGTCAGAAATATTTTCATTTCTACCGAGTCTATTAGTGTTCCCAGGAACCCTTGTGAGCGGGGACAGGGAACTTTTTTCGACGTTCACCTTCCACCCGTGAGACCTTAGAAAGGTCAAAACAATGTCCGTATGAGCCTTGGCTCTGAGAAAGGACGACGCCTGTATTAAGGTGTTGTCTAGATAAGGTGCTACTGCAATGCCCCGCGGTCTTAGTACCGCTAGAAGGGATCCTAGCACCTTTGTGAAAATTCTGGGAGCGGTGGCCAACCCGAAAGGAAGGGCCACGAACTGATAATGCGTGTCCAGAAAGGCGAACCTTAGGAACTGATGATGATCTTTGTGGATAGGAATATGTAGGTACGAATCCTTTAGATCCACGGTAGTCATATATTGACCTTCCTGGATCATCGGTAAGATTGTCCGAATGGTTTCCATTTTGAATGATGGAACTCTGAGGAATTTGTTTAGAATTTTTAAATCCAGGATTGGCCTGAAAGTTCCTTCCTTTTGGGAACTACAAACAGGTTTGAGTAAAAACCCAGTCCTTGTTCTGCAATTGGAACTGGGTGTATCACTCCCATCTTTAGTAGATCTTCTACACAGCGTAAGAAACGCCTGCTTCATTGTCTGGTCTGAAGACAAACGAGAAATGTGGAACCTTCCCCTTGGAGGAGAGTCCTTGAATTCTAGAAGATACCCCTGAGCAACAATTTCTAATGCCCAAGGATCTGGAACATGTCCCGGATCGGGGGCTACCCCTTCATGCTGTCTTGGTAGCAGCCGCAGGCTTCTTGGCCTGTTTACCCTTGTTCCAGCCCTGCAAGGGTTTCCAGGTTGCTTTGGGCTGGGAAGCGTCACCCTCTTGCTTTGCAGTTGCAGAGGTTGAAGCAGGTCCGCTCCTGAAGTTGCAAAAACAGCGAAAATTAGCCTTGTTTTTGGCCTTAAACGGTCTATCTTGCGGAAGGGCATGGCCCTTTCCCCCAGTGATATCCGCGATAATTTCTTTCAACTCGGGGCCGAAAAGAGTCTTTCCCTTGAAAGGAATATTTAGTAATTTTGTTTTGGACGACACGTCAGCCGACCATGATTTGAGCCAAAGCGCTCTTTGCGCCATAATGGCAAAACCAGAATTTTTCCCTGCTAACTTAGCTAATTGCAAAGCGGCATCTGTGATAAAAGAATTAGCCAGCTTTAGAGCATGAATTCTATCCATGACTTCGTCATATGAAGTCTCCCTCTGGAGCGACTCCTCCAGCGCCTCAAACCAAAAAGTTGCTGCAGTAGTTACAGGAATAATGCAGGCAATCGGTTGAAGAAGGAAACCTTGCTGATCAAATATTTTCTTTAGTAAACCTTCTAATTTTTTATCCATAGGATCTTTGAAAGCACAACTGTCTTCTATTGGTATGGTTGTGCGCTTGGCTAGTGTTGAAACTGCTCCCTCTACCTTAGGGACCTTCTGCCACACGTCCCGCCTGGGGTCAGTTATGGGGAACATTTTCTTAAAGATAGAGGGGGGAACAAAAGGTACACCTGGTCTCTCCCACTCCCTAGTCACAATATCCGCCACCCTCTTCGGGATCGGAAACGCATCAGTGTATACAGGGACTTCTAGAAAATTGTCCATTTTACACAATTTCTCTGGGACCACCATGGGGTCGCAATCATCCAGCGTAGCTAAAACCTCCTTAAGCAGTACGCGGAGGTGTTCCAGCTTAAATTTAAACGCTAAGGAATCTGATTCTGCCCGCTGAGAAACCTTTCCTGTGTCAGAAATTTCTCCCTCGGACAGCCCATCCCTCACTGCCACTTCAGAGTGTTGTGAGGGTACAATGGATAAATCATCTAAAGCTTCTGATTGCTCATCCTCTGTTCTTAAAACTGATCTATCACGCCTTTTAGGAAAAACTGGCAGTTTGGATAGAAATGCCGCAAGGGAATTATCCATGACTGCTGCTAATTGTTGTAACGTAATAGGGCCCAATGCGCTAGAGGTACTAGGCATCGCTTGCGCGGGCGTGACTGGTGTTGACACATGGGGAGAGGAAGGAGGACTATCCTCGTTACCTTCCGTCAAAGAATCATCTTGGGCTACATTTTTAAGTGTCACTACATGGTCTTTAAAATGTTTAGATACCTTAGCACACTTTAAACACAAATGTAAAGGGGGTACCGCCATGGCTATTAAACACATAGAACAAGGTCTATCTGTAGGCTCAGACATGTTAAACAGACTTAGACAGCACTCAAATACAGTAAAATACAATTTTTGAAAAAACGGTACTGTGCCTTTAAATAATAAAAAGCGCACACTTTTTTACTAAACCTCAAAAAAACATCCAATCTTTATGAAATTTTCACCATATGATCCTAATGCTTTGAAATGACTGCACATGAAATTTCAAGACAATTAATCCCTTAATGCCCAAACCGGAGCAAATTAAAGCTGGCAACTGGTTAGCAAACTACAGCACCATGCCACAGCCTCTGCTGTGGCCCTACCTTCCTTGGGGATTAGTTTTGAACGAAAATAAGCCTCTCTGAAGCCCTCAAGTAATCTTTGGACTCTTCACGTGAAGCTGCATGAAGCTGTCTGCCAAATCAACTGCGCAACTGAGGAGCGAATTTTAGGCTCCCTCCCTCTTCACTCCGGAGTTGTGGGGCCTTCCCAAGCCAAAATAGGTGTCTAAATATATGCCATGCGGAATAAACCCCAAAAAAAGCGTTCCAAATGTTATACAAACTTGTACAAATATCAGATTCTTGTAATAAAATAATCGATTGCCCCTTAACAGTGTTCACCAGCGTTTTGAGCCCTTTAACTAAGCCTTCCTTCTATACTAAGTCTCAGAATATGGCTTACCTTCCCCACATGGGGATTCTTGTCAGTCTTCTAGCATTACTAAGTCTTGACTAGAAAAAAATGACTGAACATACCTTATAGCAGTTAAGCCTGCAAACTGTTCCCCCCAAATGAAGTTTTCTGGTACTCAACAGTCCTGTGTGGGAACAGCAATGGATTTTAGTTACAACATGCTAAAATCGTTTTCCTCTCAGCAGAAATCTTCATCACTTTCTGCCACAGAGTAAATAGTACAAACCGGCACTATTTTAAAATAACAAACTCTTGATTGAAGAAATAAAAAACTACAAATCTAACACCACATTCACTTTACCCTCCCGTGGAGATGCTACTTGTTAGAGCGGCAAAGAGAATGACTGGGGGGGCGGAGCCTAAGGGGGAGCTATATGGACAGCTCTGCTCTCTTTGCCACTTCCTGTAGGGAATGAGAATATCCCACAAGTAAGGATGAATCCGTGGACTGGATACACCAAGTAAGAGAAATGTATGCTTACCAGATAAATTTCTTTCTTTCCAGATGTGGAGAGTAAACAACGTCATTCCAATTACTAGTGGGAATATCACTCCTGGCCAGCAGGAGGAGGCAAACAGCACCAAAGCAAAGCTGTTAAGTGTCACTCCCCTACCCATAATCCCCAGTCACTCGACCGAAGGGAAATGGAAAAGAAATAACACAAAGGTGTAGAGGTGCCTGAGGTTTAGTAAAAAAATAACTGTCTTAATAAAGGGTGGGGTTGTGGACTCTCTATATCCGGAAATAAATACATTTATCAGGTAAGCATACTTTTTTTCTTTCCTAAGATATGGAGAGTCCACGTCATTCCAATTACTAGTGCGAACCAATACCCAAGCTAGAGGACACGGAATGAATAGGGAGGGAGAAAAAGACAGACAGACTTAAACAGAAGGCACCACCGCTTGAAGAACCTTTCTCCCAAAAGAGGCCTCAGCCGAGGCAAAAGTATCAAATTTGTAAAATTTAGAAAAAGTATGCAGAGAGGAGCAAGTTGCAGCCTTGCAAATCTATTCCACAGAAGCTTCATTTTTGAAAGCCCAAGAAGAGGAGACAGCCCTAATGGAATGAGTTGTAATTCTCTCAGGAGACTGCTGACCAGCAGTCTCATAAGCAAAACAAATTATACTTCTCAACCAGAGGGAAAGAGAAGTAGCAGTAGCTTTCTGACCCTTACGCTTTCCTGAGAAAGAAACAAACAGGGTAGAAGACTGGCGAAAATCCTTAGTCGCCTGTATGTAGAATTTTAGAGCGCGCACAACATCCAAGTTGTGCAACAGACGTTTCCTGTGAGAAGAAGGATTAGAACAGAGAGAAGGAACAACAATTTCCTGATTAATATTTCTATCCAAAACCACCTTAGGGAGAAAACCCAATTTAGTACGTAGGACCTCCTTATCCGCATTAAAGATAAGGTAAGGCGAATCACACTGCAAGGCCGAGACTTCCGAAACTCTCCGAGCAGAAGAAATAGCAACAAGAAACAAAACCTTCCAAGATAACATCTTAATATCTATGGAATGCATTGGCTTAAACGGAGCCTGATGCAAAACTTTAAGAACAAGGTTAAGGCTCCAAGGAGGAGCAACAGGTTTAAACACAGGTCTCATTCTGACCAGGGCCTGACAAAAAGTTTGATCATCTGGCACATTCGCCAGATGCTCGTGTAAAAGAATAGATAATGCAGAAATCTGACCCTTCAGAGAACTGACTGACAACCCTTTCTCCATACCTTCCTGGAGAAAAGACAAAATTCTAGGAATCCTGACCCTACTCCAAGAGGAGCCCTTCGATTCACACCAATAAAGGTATTTGTGCCATACCTTATGGTAAATTTTACGAGTAACAGGCTTGCGAGCCTGCAACATGGTCTCAATGACTGACTCAGAAAACCCACACTTAGCCAGAACTAAGCATTCAATCTCCAATTAGTCAGTTTCATAGAAATGAGATTTGGATGGAGGAATGGACCCTGAGTTAGAAGGTCTTTCCTCAGAGGCAGCCTCCAAGGTGGCAGAGATGACATCTTCACTAGGTCTGCATAACATATTCTGCAAGGCCATGCAGGAGCTATTAGAATTACCGATGCTCTCTCCTGTTTGATACAAGGAATGACTTGTGGAAAGAGCGCAAACTCAAGGAACCACCAGAGCATCTATCAGAGCAGACTGCAGATCTCTTGACCTTGAAACGTACCTTGGCGTTCTGCCGAGATGCCATCAGATCCAACTCCAGTACCCCCCACTCGAGGGTTAACCTGAAGAACACCTCCAGATGGAGAGCCCACTCCCTGGGTTGAAATGTCTGTCTGTTCAGGAAATCCACTTCCCAGTTGTCCACTCCTGGAATGTGGATGGCAGAAAGATAACAATTGTGAGCCTCCGCCCACTGAATAATCTGAGCCACCTACTTCATGGCTAAGGAACTCCGAGTTCCCCCCCTGGTGGTTGATGTAAGCCACTGACGTGATGTTGTCTGACTGGAACCTGATAAACTGGGCTAAGGATAATTGAGGCCAAGCCATCAAAGCATTGTAAATCGCTCTCAACTCCAAGATGTTTATGGGGAGAGCAGACTCCTTCCGAGTCCAAAATCCCTGCACTTTTAGCGAGTCCCAGACTGCTCCCCAGTCTAGCAGCCTGGCGTCCGTGGTCACAATCACCCAGGAAGGTATCCGGAAGCATGTGCCCGGAGACAGATGGTCCTGAGAAAACCAAAACCGGGAGAGAGATTCTCTTGTTGACTGGTCTAGATCTATCCTCTGAGACAGATCCGAATGATCTCTGTTCCATTGTTTAAGCATGCATAATTGCAGAGCTCTCAAATGGAATCGAGCAAAGGCAATGATGTCCATGGAAGCGACCATTAGACCAATTACCTCCATACATTGAGCCACTGATGGCCGAACAGTAGACTGTAGAGAGAGGCAAGAGGAGAGAATTTTGAATTTTCTGACAGAAAAATGTTCATAGATAGAAAATATATTATAGTCCTTAAGAAAACCACACTTGTAGCTGGAACAAGGGAACTCTTTTTCAGATTCCCTTTCCATCCGTGGGAACATAGAAAAGACAACACGATCTCTGTATAGATGGCGCCTGAACCAATATGTCATCCAGGTAGGGCACCACTGCAATTCCCAGAGACCTGATCACTGCCAAGAGAACCCCCAAAACCTTTGACAAAGTTCTGGGAGCTGTGGCAAGGCCAAACGGAAGTGCCACAAACTGAAAGTGCTTGTCAAGAAAAGCGAATCTCAGTAATTTGTGATCCCTGTGGATTGGAACATAAAGATACGCGTCCTTCAGGTCTATGGTCGTCATGAACTGACCCTCTAGGGCCAAAGGAAGAATGGAACGAATGGTTTCCATTTTGAAGGACGGTACCATGAGAAATTTTTTGAGACACTTTAGGTCTAGAATGGGTTCGAAAAGTTCCCTCTTTTTTGGGAACCACAAACAGATTTGAATAAAATCCTAAACCCTGTTTCCCTAGAGGAACTGGAACAATCACTCCCAGGGAGAAAAGATCTTGAACACAGTTCAAGAATGCCTCTCTCTTTGCCTGGTCTGCAGATAATCTTAAGAGGTGGAATCTGCCCCTGGGAGGGCAAGATTTGAATTCTATTTTGTAACCCTGCAATACAAGGATCTGGGACATTCCGAACCCACAATTGACAAAACAGGGAACGTCTGCCCCCCACTTGATCCGATCCTGACCGGGGGAAGACCCTTCATGCTGACTTAGGGGCTGAATTATCAAGCTTCGAACGGAGCTTGTTGCCCTGTGTTTCTGGCGATCGGGTTGATTGATACCCTCACAAATCTGCAGGGGGCGGTATTGCACCAGCAGTTCACAAGAACTGCTGGTGCAATGATAAATGCTGAGAGAGTATACTGTCTGCATTTATCGATGTGCAGCGGACATGATCCGATATTGCGGATATTGCGCACCTTCTTAAATAGACCCCTGTGATTCAGCTGAGGTTTTTTTTTATTGCTTCCCCTTGTTCCAAGACTGATTGGGTTACCAAGAAGACCAGGACTGCTCCTGGTTTGAAGAGGAAAGGGAAGACTTTTCTTTGAAGTTACGAAAGGAATGAAAATTACTTTTACAAACTAAGTCTGTTCTTATTGTCTTGTGGTAGAAAAGACCCTTTTCCACCCGTAATATCAGAAATTATTTCTGCCAGACCAGGTCCAAACAAGGTTTTACCCTTGTAGGGAAGTGCCAGAAGCTTGGACTTGGAGGTAACATCAGCTGACCAAGATTTTAGCCACAACACCCTGCGGGCTAGGACAGTGAAACCAGACATATAGGCTCCCAGTCTGATCACTTGCATGTTAGCATTAGAAATAAAGGAATTGGCTAGTTTGAGAGCCTTAATGCTATCTTGGATCTCCTCCAACGGAGTCTCTACCAAAAATGATTCAGACAAGGCATTGCACCAATAAGATGCCACACTTGCTACTGTGGCAATACAAACTGCAGGTTGCCATTGAAGACCTTGATTAACATACATCTTCTTCAAATAAGCCTCCAGCATTTTGTCCATGGGATCCTTAAAAGAGCAGCTATCTTCTTTAGGGATTATAGTTCTCTTAGCCAGAGTAGAAATAGCCCCTTCTACTTTAGCACAGTGCGCCATGAATCTTTAATGGAGTCAGCGCCAGGAAACATCTTTGAAAGGTATCCATGGCTCCTCCCATTCCTGTGAAATAATCTCTGTCACACGGTCTGGAATAGGAAAAACTTCCACAGAGGAAGGAACATCATAGTATTTATTAGGTTTACTAGATTTCTTAGGGTTCACAACGACAGAAGTATCAGAGTTGTCCAAAGAAGGCAAAACCTCCTTTAACAGTATGCAAAGGTATTCAAGCTTAAATCTGACGTTTACTTCTTCAGTAACAGAGGAAGGAATTATACTGTCCAAATCTGAGATTTCACCCTCAGAGGCTACCGAGGACAACCTGCGTAGCAGTAGGAGGAACAGAAACCTTACTATCTGAACATCTAATTTTCCTCTTTCGCTTTCCCAGCATAGGAAAAACAGATAATGCTGCAGAAGATACCTGTGCAGCAAAATCTGCAGGCAAATAAACTCTTCCAGGAGGCTGAGAGGAGCTGCAGGGCACTGTATGTGACGCCATTAAGGCTTGGGACGTTTGAGGAGAAAGCTGTGACATTGCCTGAACAGCATCATCCTGAGAGACATTGGGCACAGAGGGCAACAATCTATCTTTACATTCAAGAGTTCTAGTTAAGCATGCAGCACAGAATTGCATAGGCAAAACAATTTCTGCCTCAAGGCATAACAATCATTTATCAAATGGAACAGGGTCTTGGTCCATGTCCATAATACTAGAAATTTTCAAAACAAAATGAGAAAATTTTATATTTTATTCTGCTACTGTCACTTTAAGAAATAAAAATAATGCTACAGAGCGTTTAAACAATGTATCGCTAGTTAAGCAAAATCTAACTCTGGACCTCTGCACCTCAGCCTGACTGAGGTGTCTGCCTGGCCTTCGACTTACAAGATGAGTTTGCTAAGAGATCAACAGAGAGCTCCCTGCCGAACAAAGAGACGCCGCTCCACTTAGAAAACTCAAAGCGGAAGAGCGGGTCAAATGACCTTCCCGCGAGAATTGTGCAGTTAAGAAGCGTGCTTTAGCTCTCATGACGATTCTTACAATGGACAGTTTACACCGGACCAAAGAAAGACCCTGAGCCCTCATATTTAAAAGCCCATACTGAATAACTAAATGAGTTTAAAGAGTTTAACACTCCCCATAACACATGAGCCATCAGTAACACAATAAGGGAATGCTTTATAACAAGAAAAAAGGATTAACCCTTAGGTCTCTTAATCACATAAATAAGTGCCTGCAACCAGCCCATAAATATCCTTACAAAGGAAACAACATGTCCCAATAAAAGATGCAGATAAATATTCTTTAAGTGCAAGTCTCTACCTGAAAGACAAAAGCACTTACCTGCAATACAACCGTCAGGCAGGATAACAGCTTACAAGGTATGAAAGGACACATACCTGTAGAAAAAAGAAAGAACAGAGTAACCAACTCTGGCTTTCTATAACTAGGGCAGCAATATGTTAGGGAAAAAAAGCAGAGACTACCTCACAACTTCCTAACTGCTTAAAAGTCACCACTACTCTACTGAAGAGATTGGCGTGCACTCAGCTAAACCCAAATCTTTGCTTGCAGGGAAAAGTACCCAAAAAAGGAATTAATTTCTTCAGACACCAAACTTCACCTCCTCCATTGACAGAGGCAAAGAGAATGACTAGGGATTATGGATAGGGGAGTGACACTTATCAGCTTTGCTGTGGTGCTCTTTGCCTCCAAAGACAAATACCTGGTTCAATCCTTCACATGGACGTGATAGGAATGACATACCCCAGTTTGAACTCCCACTGATGGACGAAGACATCCAAGACACAAAAATATCCCAAATCCTATAATAGACAATTGATTTGGATGATTTTCTAGACTTTAAGGTTGTAGAAATTTCTTCATTAGAAATGTTTAACTTCTGGTACCTTACCTACTCAGCATCAAGGCCAATAGACATAATTAGAGAGGATTTGGAAGCAGCAGAAAACCTGGCAAAGTATTCCTAGAAAGACTAGGAGACTCCACAAAGAACAAATTGCTAGCTACTGAAGGACCAGAAACCAGAGTCTCTGTGGCCAAAAAGGCAGGACCACTATGAACTTCCCTTTCTCATTCCTGATTCTGCATAGAAGCAGTGGAATGAGGCCTATAGGAGGAAAGACATACCCCAGCTTGAATTCCCACTGATGGACAAAGTCATAAACACCCATGCATCATAGGAATTCGTAGCAACTAAAAAACTTGCTGACCTGATAAAAGTGATTGGTGGCCTTCATATCCACGTCTGGAAAAAACAACATATCATAACATAATTTTTAGCAAATCCCTCTGTGAAATGTCTATTGTGTTGACAACACCTGAAACCTGCTCAGGAAATCTGTTTGCAGATTGTGAATGCCCAGATGATGAACTGTTGTCTGAAGCAAAATATGCTGTTGAGCCCACTGGAATATGGGAGAGGCAGCCCATATAGGTCACTGTAGTTTTATTATCTGATTCTGGATATTGGTTTGAAATGCCCTGAGTACTTGAAAAACGTATTATCTCCAAAATGTTTTCTGGAACACCTGATTCTAGGTGGGACAATCTGCCATGAGTGTGCAGCTGTTGAAAAATCCCACCATATCCATAACTGCTGGCATCTGTCACAGCCTCTATCAAATTTAGTTTTGTCAGAGGTATGTTTTGTGAAAGATTCCTCGTTTGGAACCACCATCAAAGATGCTGTTTCAGGGATAGTGGAAAAGGAATAGGCTGGGACAGAGGCAGTTTCTTTTTCCAATGATAATGAAAATGTATTTGAAAAGGATGTATCCTCTATCTTGCCTATCTGACAATATGTATAGTATATGCAATTTTCCCTAGAAGTTTCATGCAGAATCTGGTTTACAGCTATTGAGTACAGATAGGCCCATGATAAATAATACACAACTGGAAATCTCCTCTTGGGGGTAAGGATACTATTATGTTGTTTGTGTTAAACAAAGAACCTAAGGCCATGATCTGTTGGGTAGGATGAATAGACCATTGTTCCATTTTATCATTCAGCCATACTCCAAAAGGATTTGCAACACCTGTTGGGTGTCTCCTTTTATGATTTTGCGACCAACTAAATGTCATATAGATAGTATAACAGAAATATTCCTTGCTTTCCATAATTTTCTATAGCACCTCTTAGAAACTGGGCATGAGACTGGCCAACTGGAATTTGAAAAGACAAAAACTTAATTTATACTTGCCTGATAAATTAATTTCTTTTATGATGGCAAGAGTCCACAAGACATCACATATGGTATTAGAGTGCAGTCCTACAGGAAGAGGCAACATACCCCACACAACAAAGCTTTAATCCCTCCCGCTTTGCCATAATTCCTTAGTCATACATATGGCCAAGAGAAAGTAAAGTAGGAAAGGAAAAGCAGGATAAAATAAGTGAAAACTGGTACTGTTGACAACTCCAAAAATATGCTAAAAAAACAGATATGTGAGTGCGCTCAGAGGCTCTACCAAATTATTACTTATAAGATAGCCTAATTAAAAGCTATAAACTAAAAACTGAAAACCAAAATAATCGCTTATGATTAGCATATATATATATATATATAACAAATTTATTAAGAGTCTAATATAGTACATTAAAAAACATACAGTACATATGATCGATAAGGTGCACCTTAAATGATTACAAATTAAAAAACAATCGGATGATACATAAAGTTAAAATTGCATTTGCAAAATAGTATTATCTTACGATAATGTGTAGTCTAATGGAGATGCTGCTAAAAATCATTGGTTCAAATGGACATACAGGGAGTGCAGAATTATTAGGCAAATGAGTATTTTGACCACATCATCCTCTTTATGCATGTTGTCTTACTCCAAGCTGTATAGGCTCGAAAGCCTACTACCAATTAAGCATATTAGGTGATGTGCATCTCTGTAATGAGAAGGGGTGTGGTCTAATGACATCAACACCCTATATCAGGTGTGCATAATTATTAGGCAACTTCCTTTCCTTTGGCAAAATGGGTCAAAAGAAGGACTTGACAGGCTAAGAAAAGTCAAAAATAGTGAGATATCTTGCAGAGGGATGCAGCACTCTTAAAATTGCAAAGCTTCTGAAGTGTGATCATCGAACAATCAAGCGTTTCATTCAAAATAGTCAACAGGGTCGCAAGAAGCGTGTGGAAAAACCAAGGCGCAAAATAACTGCCCATGAACTGAGAAAAGTCAAGCGTGCAGCTGCCAAGATGCCACTTGCCACCAGTTTTCTCCTCCACACTAATGCCCAGGAGAGTGTAAGGCTAGGAATTTGAATCGCATATACTTCATTGGGTAAAAGTTCAAAGTGGTTAATTCACAATGTGTCCATAGAGAGCTGGCCAGCTACACAGGACTGCTTAACATCAACGCGTTTCAGATGGAGGCTTTTTTCAAGATCATCTTGAAAAAAGCCTCCAGCTGAAACGTGTTGATGTTAAGCAGTCCTGTGTAGCTGGCAAGCTCTCTATGGACACATTGTGAATGAACCACTTTGAACTTTTACCCAATGAAGTATATGCGATTCAAATTCCTAGCCTTACACTATCCTGGGCATTAGTGTGGAGGAGAAAAGCAAGGAGACTGAGTGATAAGTGTATATATAACACTGGAAAAGTTCACCATTACAAGAATCTGAATCACGGACTGGGTTTGAAATAACACCGGTAATCCGACTGCTGGATTGGCTATTTGGGCAGACACGTGACGAGAACACGTCAGAGGATTGCCAACGGCTGCCTGAACGCCAACTGCAGGCTGCAGGATAGCAGGTCGGAGAAAGCGGTTAGAAGGACATACGCTTTCGGATTCTGGTGAGTAAACCCCTCCGGTCATTTCAGTTCCAGTGAAAACACTTAGACGCTATCATCTGCACAAATTGAAGTGATACAATCCAAAACCCTAAGGGGAAACCGAACTGTATTATTTGCAATAAAGTAACAGTGGTGCTGACTACGGTCACTTTTAATTTGGACATTAACATAAGTGTATGTCCATTTGAACCAACGATTTTTAGCAGCATCTCCATTAGACTACACATTATCGTAAGATAATACTATTTTGCAAATACAATTTTAACTTTATGTATCATCCGATTGTTTTTTAATTTGTAATCATTTAAGGTGCACCTTATCGATCATATGTACTGTATGTTTTTTAATGTACTATATTAGACTCTTAATAAATTTGTTATATATATATGCTAATCATAAGCGATTATTTTGGTTTTCAGTTTTTAGTTTATAGCTTTTAATTAGGCTATCTTATAAGTAATCATTTGGTAGAGCCTCTGAGCGCACTCAAATATCTGTTTTTTTAACTCCAAAAATATGGGCAGGTCTCGTCTACTCTCACTATCATGAAAGAAAGAAATTTATCAGGTATGAATAAATGTTGTTTTCTTTAATGGTGAGAGTTCATGAACCATCACATGTGGGATCTTATACCCAAACTTAAAGTCCACGAGACCACCATGAAATAGGGAGGGAAAAAACATAATTTATGCATACCTGATAAATTTATTTCTCTTGTGGTGTATCCAGTCCACGGATTCATCCATTACTTGTGGGATATTCTCCTTCCCAACAGGAAGCTGCAAGAGGATCACCCACAGCAGAGCTGTCTATATAGCTCCTCCCCTAACTGCCACCTCAAGTCATTCAACCGAAGACAAGCAAGAGAAAGGAGAAACCACAGGGTGCAGTGGTGACTGTAGTTTAAAAATAAAATATACCTGCCTTAAAATGACAGGGCGGGCCGTGGACTGGATACACCACAAGAGAAATAAATTTATCAGGTAAGCATAAATTATGTTTTCTCTTGTAAGGTGTATCCAGTCCACGGATCATCCATTACTTGTGGGATACCAATACCAAAGCTAGAGTACACGGATGAAGGGAGGGACAAGGCAGGTACTTAAACGGAAGGTACCACTGCCTGTAAAACCTTTCTCCCAAAAATAGCCTCCGAAGAAGCAAAAGTATCAAATTTATAAAACTTTGAAAAAGTATGAAGCGAAGACCAAGTCGCCGCCTTGCAAATCTGTTCAACAGAAGCCTCATTTTTAAAAGCCCATGTGGAAGCCACAGCTCTAGTAGAATGAGCTGTAATCCTTTCAGGAGGCTGCTGGCCAGCAGTCTCATAAGCTAAGCGTATTATACTTCTTAGCCAAAACGAAAGAGAAGTTGCCGAAGCCTTTTGGCCTCTCCTCTGTCCAGAGTAGACAACAAACAAAGCAGATGTTTGACGAAAGTCTTTAGTAGCTTGTAAATAAAACTTTAAAGAACGAACCACGTCAAGATTGTGTAATAGACTTCCTTCTTTGAAGAAGGATTAGGACACAATGACGGAACAACAATCTCCTGATTGATATTCTTATTAGATACCACCTTAGGTAAAAACCCAGGTTTGGTACGCAAAACTACCTTATCTGCATGGAAGATCAGATAAGGGGAATCACACTGCAGGGCAGATAACTCGGAAACTCTACGAGCCGAGGAAATAGCTACCAAAAACAGAACTTTCCAAGATAAAAGCTTGATATCTATGGAATGAAGAGGTTCAAACGGAACCCCTTGGAGAACTTTAAGAACCAAATTTAAACTCCATGGCGGAGCAACTGGTTTAAACACAGGCTTGATTCTAACTAAAGCCTGACAAAACGCCTGAATGTCTGGAACATCCGCCAGACTCTTGTGCAAAACAATAGACAGAGCAGAAATCTGTCCCTTTAAGGAACTAGCTGACAATCCCTTTTCCAATCCTTCTTGGAGAAAAGATAATATCCTGGGAATCCTGACTTTACTCCATGAGTAACCCTTGGATTCACACCAATAAAGATATTTACGCCAAATCTTATGATAGATTTTCCTGGTGACAGGCTTTCGTGCCTGAATTAAGGTATCAATGACTGACTCGGAGAAGCCACGCTTTGATAAAATCAAGCGTTCAATCTCCAGGCAGTCAGTCTCAGAGAAATTAGATTTGGATGGTTGAAAGGACCCTGAAGTAGAAGGTCCTGTCTCGGAGGCAGAGTCCATGGTGGAAGGGATGACATGTCCACCAGATCTGCATAACAAGTCCTGCGTGGCCACGCAGGTGCTATCAAAATCACTGATGCTCTCTCCTGCTTGATTTTGGCAATCAGACGAGGGAGCAGAGGAAACGGTGGAAACACATAAGCCAGGTTGAAGGACCAAGGCGCTGCTAGAGCATCTATCAGCGTTGCCTTGGGATCCCTGGACCTGGATCCGTAACAAGGAAGTTTGGCGTTCTGGCGAGACGCCATGAGATCCAGTTCTGGTTTGCCCCAACGTTGAACCAATTGTGCAAACACCTCCGGATGGAGTTCCCACTCCCCCGGATGAAAAGTCTGTCGACTTAGAAAATCCGCCTCCCAGTTCTCTACACCTGGGATATGGATAGCTGATAGGTGGCAAGAGTGAATCTCTGCCCAACGAATTATCTTTGAAACTTCCAACATCGCTAGGTAACTCCTTGTTCCCCCTTGATGGTTGATGTAAGCCACAGTCGTGATGTTGTCCGACTGAAATCTGATGAACCTCATTGTCGCTAGCTGAGGCCAAGCCTGAAGAGCATTGAAAATCGCTCTTAGTTCCAGAATGTTTATTGGAAATATGGTCTCCTCCTCAGTCCACGATCCCTGAGCCTTCAGGGAGTTCCAGACTGCCCCCCAGCCTAGAAGGCTGGCATCTGTCGTTACTATTGTCCAATCTGGCATGCTGAAGGTCATACATTTGGACAGATGGACCCGAGATAGCCACCAGAGAAGAGAATCCCTGGTCTCTTGATCCAGATTTAGTAGGGGGGACAAATCTGTGTAATCCCCATTCCACTGACTGAGCATGCAGAGTTGCAGCGGTCTGAGATGTAGGCGGGCAAACGGCACTATGTCCATTGCCGCTACCATTAAGCCGATTACTTCCATACACTGAGCCACCGAAGGGCGAGAAGTAGAATAAAGAACACGGCAAGAATTTAGAAGTTTTGATAACCTGGTCTCTGTCAGGTAAATCCTCATTTCTACAGAATCTATCAGAGTTCTCAGAAAGGAAACTCTTGTGAGAGGGGTTAGAGAACTCTTCTCTTCGTTCACTTTCCACCCGTGCGACCTTAGAAATGCCAGAACTATGTCCGTATGAGACTTGGCAATTTGGAAATTTGACGCCTGTATCAGAATGTCATCTAAATAAGGGGCCACTGCTATGCCCCGCGGCCTTAGGACCGCCAGAAGTGACCCCAGAACCTTCGTAAAGATTCTTGGAGCTGTAGCTAACCCAAAGGGAAGAGCTACAAACTGGTAATGCCTGTCCAGGAAGGCAAACCTGAGAAACCGATGATGATCTTTGTGTATCGGAATGTGAAGATAAGCATCCTTTAAATCCACTGTAGTCATGTATTGACCCTCCTGGATCATAGGTAGGATAGTACGAATAGTCTCCATCTTGAATGATGGGACCCTGAGAAATTTGTTTAGGATCTTGAGATCTAAGATTGGTCTGAACGTTCCCTCTTTCTTGGGAACCACAAACAGATTTGAATAGAAGCCTTGTTCCTGTTCCCCCTTTGGAACTGGGTGGATCACTCCCATAACTTGGAGGTCTTGAACACAATAAGAATTCCTCTCTCTTTATCTGGTTTGCAGATAATTGTGAAAGGTGAAATCTCCCTTTTGGAGGGGAAGCTTTGAAGTCCAGAAGATATTCCTGGGATACAATTTCCAACGCCCAGGGATCCTGGACATCTCTTGCCCAAGCCTGGGCGAAGAGAAAAAGTCTGCCCCCTACTAGATCCGTCGCCGAATAGGGGGCCGTTCCTTCATGCTGTCTTAGAGGCAGCAGCAGGCTTTCTGGCCTGCTTGCCTTTGTTCCAGGACTGGTTAGGTTTCCAGGCCTGCTTAGATTGAGCAAAAGTTCCCTCTTGTCTTGAAGCGGAGGAAGTTGATGCTGCACCTGCCTTGGAATTTCGAAAGGCACGAAAATTAGACTGTTTGGCCTTTGATTTGGCCCTGTCCTGAGGAAGGGTATGACCCTTACCTCCAGTAATGTCAGCAATAATTTCTTTCAAACCAGGCCCGAATAAGGTCTGCCCCTTGAAAGGAATGTTGAGTAATTTAGACTTTGAAGTCACATCAGCTGACCAGGATTTGAGCCATAGCGCCCTACGCGCCTGGATGGCGAATCCGGAATTCTTATCCGTTAGTTTAGTCAAATGAACAATGGCATCAGAAACAAATGAGTTAGCTAGCTTAAGAGTTCTAAGCTTGTCAATAATTTCATTCAATGGAGCTGTCTGGATGGCCTCTTCCAGGGCCTCAAACCAGAATGCCGCCGCAGCAGTGACAGGCGCAATGCATGCAAGGGGCTGTAAAATAAAACCTTGTTGAATAAACATTTTCTTAAGGTAACCCTCTAATTTTTTATCCATTGGATCTGAAAAAGCACAACTGTCCTCAACCGGGATAGTGGTACGCTTTGCTAAAGTAGAAACTGCTCCCTCCACCTTAGGGACAGTCTGCCATAAGTCCCGTGTAGTGGCATCTATTGGAAACATTTTTCTAAATATAGGAGGTGGGGAAAAGGGCACACCGGGCCTATCCCACTCCTTACTAATAATTTCTGTAAGCCTTTTAGGTATTGGAAAAACATCAGTACTCACCGGCACTGCATAGTATTTACACAGCCTACACAATTTCTCTGGCACTGCAATTGTGTAACAGTCATTTAGAGCAGCTAATACCTCCCCCAAGCAATACACGGAGGTTCTCAAGCTTAAATTTAAAATTAGAAATCTCTGAATCAGGTCTCCCCGAATCAGAGACGTCACCCACAGACTGAAGCTCTCCGTCCTCAGGTTCTGCATATTGTGACGCAGTATCAGACATGGCTCTTACAGCATCTACGCGCTCTGTATCTCATCTAACCCCAGAGCTATCGCGCTTGCCTCTCAATTCAGGCAATCTGGATAATACCTCTGACAGGGTATTATTCATGATTGCAGCCATGTCCTGCAAAGTAATCGCTATGGGCGTCCCTGATGTACTTGCCGCCATATTAGCGTGCGTCCCTTGAGCGGGAGGCGAAGGGTCCGACACGTGGGGAGAGTTAGTCGGCATAACTTCCCCCTCGACAGACCCCTCTGCTGACAATTCTTTTATAGATAAAGACTGATCTTTACTGTTTAAGGTGAAATCAATACATTTAGTACACATTCTCCTATGGGGCTCCACCATGGCTTTTAAACATAATGAACAAGTATCCTCTGTTTCAGACATGTTTGTACAGACTAGCAATGAGACTAGCAAGCTTGGAAAACACTTTAAAGCAAGTTAACAAGCAATATAAAAAACGTTACTGTGCCTTTAAGAGAAACAAATTTTGACAAAATTTGAAATAACAGTGAAAAAAGGCAGTTACACTAACAAAATTTTTACAGTGTATGTTACAAGTCAGCAGAGCATTGCACCCACTTGCAAATGGATGATTAACCCCTTAATAACAAAACAGAATAATAAATGACAAAAACGTTTTTTAAACACAGTCACAACAACTGCCACAGTCTACTGTGATTGTTACCGTCCTCAAACACGACTTTGAAGCCTTTTGAGCCCTTCAGAGATGTCCTGTATCATGCAGAGTGAAGCTGAATGTCTCTGTCAGTATTTTTAGCTGCACAGAAAAGCACTAAAATAGGCCCTTCCCACTCATATTGCAACAGTGGAAAGCTTCAGGAAACTGTCTCTAGGCAGAAATCAAACCAGCCATGTGGAAAAAAAACTAGGCCCCAATAAGTTTTGTCACCAAACATATGTAAAAACATGCCAGCAAACGTTTTATATTACATTTTTATAAGAGTATGCATCTCTATTAATAAGCCTGATACCAGTAGCTATCACTGCATTTAAGGCTTTACTTACATTAATCCGGTATAAGCAGCATTTTCTAGCAAATTCCATCCCTAGAAAAATATTAACTGCACATACCTTATTGCAGGAAAACCTGCACGCCATTCCCTCTCTGAAGTTACCTCACTCCTCAGAATATGTGAGAACAGCCATGGATCTTAGTTACTTCTGCTAAGATCATAGAAAATGCAGGCAGATTCTTCTTCTAAATACTGCCTGAGATAAACAGCACACTCCGGTACCATTTAAAAATAACAAACTTTTGATTGAAGAAATAAACTAAGTATAAAACACCACACTCCTCTTACGACCTCCATCTTGGTTGAGGCTTGCAAGAGAATGACTGTATATGGCAGTTAGGGGAGGAGCTATATAGCAGCTCTGCTGTGGGTGATCCTCTTGCAACTTCCTGTTGGGAAGAAGAATATCCCATAAGTAATGGATGATCCGTGGACTGGATACACTTAACAAGAGAAAATGAAATCTCAAAGGGCCAATCCGAGACAAGGTTTCCGTGTGGGCGTAACCAAACCAGATCTCTAATGATTATAAAACAGGAAGGTTAAATGTAAGAGGACAGTGTTTTTGGTGATTGCTTACCCTGGTGACTGATAACTGGCAAGCATACTTGGGACAAAGTCATTCAAGCAAGGAGCTGAAATACTAACCCTGATGTATGCAAAATAACTTTTCCTTCAAATGAGGAGATCTAAGATATTTGGAAAATATTGAATTACAATTTGGTTCAGACTGGTGATGTATGATTTCTATTTTAATATTTTAAACAAAGGTTATTGATAATATCATAGTCAAATTGTAGTTAAGCAGATTTAAAGAAGCAGTTTGTATTTCAAGTTAGTGTGTTTGGTCAGTACAGTACAGTTTTTGTGCAAGGTTTTCTCTGCTATACACTACTCATTACTCATGGGACGAATTGTTAGCAACAAGGGAGTGAAATGGTAAAGAGAAATGAAACTAAACATTTTAATTCATGTATCAGATAGAACATACATTTTTAAACAACTTTCCAATTTAAATATTATCTAATTTGCTTTTTTCTGCTGGTATACTTTGTAGACAAACATACCTAGGTAGGCTTAGAGCTGGAAACTAGCTGCTGATTGGCAGCTGCACATATATACTTGAATAACATTGGCTTACCAATGTGTTTAGCTAGCATCCAGTAGTGCATTGCTGCTCCTTTAATAAAAGATAATAGAAATAAATTAGAAAGTTGTTTAAAATGACACTATCTATCTGAATAATGAAAAAAAAACATTTT